>NW_011489876.1:1161789-1162776 GCF_000754665.1 Bison bison bison | reverse complement strand
TGCCTTCTGATGCCCTCTTGCAACACCTACTGTCTTACTTGGGTTTCTCTTACCTTGGACGTGGGGTATCTCTTCACGGCTGCTCGAGCAAAGCGCAGCCGCTGCTCCTTACCTTGGACAAGGGGTATCTCCTCACCGCCGCCCCTCCTGACCTTGAAAGTGGAATAGCTCCTCTAGGCCCTCCTGCGCCTGCACAGCCACTGCTCCTTGGACGTGGGGTTGCTCCTCCCGGCCGCCGCCCCTGGCCTCGGGCATGGGGTAGCTCCTCTCGGCTGCTCCTGCGCTGTCACAGCCTGGCACTCTCGGCAGCCACCCCTGACCTCGGACGCGGGGTAGCTGCTCTTGGCCGCTAGGGCAGGAATCCCTTAGAAGAAATGGAGTAGCCATCATGGTCAACAAAAGAGTCCGAAATGCAGTACTTGGATGCAATCTCAGAAACGACAGAATGATCTCTGTTTGTTTCCAAGGCAGACCATTCAATATCACAGTAATCCAAGTCTATGCCCCAACCAGTAACACTGAAGAAGCTGAAGTTGAACGGTTCTATGAAGACCTACAAGACCTTTTAGAACTAACACCCAAAAAAAGATGTCCTTTTCATTATAGGGGACTGGAATGCAAAAGTAGGAAGTCAAGAAATACCTGGAGTAACAGGCAAATTTGGCCTTGGAATACAGAATGAAGTAGGGCAAAGGCTAATAGAGTTTTGTGAAGAAAATGCACTGGTCATAGCAAACACCCTCTTCCAACAACACAAGAGAAGACTCTACACATGGACATCACCAGATGGTCAGCACTGAAATCAGATTGATTATATTCTTTGCAGCCAAAGGTGGAGAAGCTCTATACAGTCAACAAAAACAAGACCAGGAGCTGACTGTGGCTTGGATCATGAACTCCTTATTGCCAAATTCAGACTGAAATTGAAGAAAGTAGGGAAAACCACTAGACCATTCAGGTATGACCTAAATCAAATCCCTTATGATT
>NW_011489876.1:1160712-1161498 GCF_000754665.1 Bison bison bison | reverse complement strand
TGAAGAAAGTAGGGAAAACCACTAGACCATTCAGGTATGACCTAAATCAAATCCCTTATGATTATACAGTGGAAGTGACAAATAGATTTAAGGGACTAGATCTGATAGATAGAGTGCCTGATGAACTATGGAATGAGGTTTGTGACATGGTACAGGAGACAGGGATCAAGACCATCCCCATGGAAAAGAAATGCAAAAAAGAAAAATGGCTGTCTGGGCAGGCCTTACAAACAGCTGTGAAAAGAAGAGAAGTGAAAAGCAAAGGAGAAAAGGAAAGATATAAGCATCTGAATGCAGAGTTCCAAAGAATAGCAAGAAGAGATAAGAAAGCCTTCCTCAGCGATCAATGCAAAGAAATAGAGGAAAACAACAGAATGGGAAAGAGTAGAGATCTCTTCAAGAAAATCAGAGATACCAAGGGACCATTTCATGCAAAGATGGGCTCGATAAAGGACAGAAATGGTATGGACCTAACAGAAGCAGAAGATATTAAGAAGAGGTGGTAAGAATACACAGAAGAACTGTACAAAAAAGATCTTCACGACCCAGGTAATCACAATGGTGTGATCACTGACCTAGAGCCAGACATCCTGGAATGTGAAGTCAAGTGGGCCTGAGGAAGCATCACTACGAACAAAGCTAGTGGAGGTGATGGAATTCCAGTTGAGCTATTTCAAATCCTGGAAGATGATGCTGTGAAAGTGCTGCACTCAATATGCCAGCAAATTTGGAAAACTCAGCAGTGGCCACAGGACTGGAAAAGGTCAGGTTTCATTCCAATCCCAA
>NW_011489876.1:1138966-1160612 GCF_000754665.1 Bison bison bison | reverse complement strand
GAAATTTGTATGCAGGTCAGGAAGCAACAGTTAGAACTGGACATGGAACAACAGACTGGTTCCAAATAGGAAAAGGAGTACGTCAAGGCTGTATATTGTCACCCTGCTTATTTAACTTATATGCAGAGTACATCATGAGAAATGCTGGGCTGGAAGAAGCACAAGCTGGAATCAAGATTGCTGGGAGAAATATCAATAACCTCAGATATGCATATGACACCACCCTTATGGCAGAAAGTGAAGAGGAACTCAAAAGCCCCTTGATTAAGGTGAAAGAGGAGAGTGAAAAAGTTGGCTTAAAACTCAACATTCAGAAAACGAAGATCATGGCATCCGGTCCCATCACTTCATGGGAAATAAATGGGGAAACCGTGGAAACAGTGTCAGACTTTATTTTTGGGGGCTCCAAAATCACTGCAGATGGTGACTGCAGCCATGAAATTAAAAGACGCTTACTCCTTGTAAGAAAAGTTATGACCAACCTAGATAGCGTATTCAAAAGCAGAGACATTACTTTGCCAACAAAGGTCCGTCTAGTCAAGGCTATGGTTTTTCCAGTGACCATGTATGGATGTGAGAGTTGGACTGTGAAGAAAGCTGAGCGCCGAAGAATTGATGCTTTTGAACTGTGGTGTTGGAGAAGACTCTTGAGAGTCCCTTGGACTGCAAGGAGATCCAACCAGTCCATTCTGAAGGAGATCAACCCTGGGATTTCTTTGGAAGGAATGATGCTAAAGCTGAAACTCCAGTACTTTGGCCACCTCATGTGAAGAGTTGACTCATTGGAAAAGACTCTGATGCTGGGAGGGATTGGGGGCAGGAGGAGAAGGGGACTACAGAGGATGAGATGGCTGGATGACATCACTGACTCTATGGACGTGAGTCTGAGTGAACTCTGGGAGTTGGTGATGGACAGGGAGGCCTGGTGTGCTGTGATTCATGGGGTCGCAAAGAGTCGGATACGACTGAGCGACTGAACTGAACTGAACTGACCACAGTGAGAAGCCCGGGCACCACAACTAAACTTAGCCCTCGGTTGCTGCAACCAGAGAAAAACCTGTGTGCAGCAATGAAGACCCAGCACAGCCAAAAATAAATAAATAAAATAAAAATTATTTTACAAAATCCAACCATGAACATGTAAGACATAAATTTTATGATATGTATATCTAAAGATTAATGAGTATGCAAGTTACTTTCCATGGCTTGACTTTCAAACATGGAAAAGAGGAAGCAGAAGACTGTAACAGCTGAAGTCAGTGTTCCCCAGAGCTAATCTGAATCACTTCTGTGACTGAACAAACAGCACAGAGCGACTCCCATTGGAACCATTCATTCCTTCATATTTGTTGACTGCTGTTGAGGGAGAGTGAAGTCCTTTTTTCCAGTAGTTTTCTACATGGCATGGAGTAAGGGAATTGGGCAAAGACCCACATGTCTGGAATCAGAGCCAGAGATATGCCTTAATGAAGTTAGTGTGGAGAAATCAAGGAGGGGGGGATCTTGGACACTCAGAGTCGGTTGGGGATGGGGTGAAAAAATAAAGGATGTTTCAGGAGGAGGAAATTAAAGGAGAAAAGTAACACAAATTGGCATTATTTATAGGGCTTCCCTGGTAACTCAATTGGTAAAGAATCTGCCTGCAATGTAAGGAGATCCTGGTTCAATACCTGGGTCCAGAAGATCTGCTGGAGAGAAGGGATAGGCTACCCACTCCAGTATTCTTGGACTTCCCTGGTGGCTTAGCTGGTAAAGAATTCGCCTGCAGTGTGGGAGACCTGAGTTTGATCTCTGGGTTGGGAAGATCCCCTAGAGAAGGGAAAGGCTACCCACTCCAGTATTCTGGCCTGGAGATTTCCATGGATTATATAATCCATGGGGTCACAAAGAGTCAGACATGAGTGAGTGACTTTCACTTTCACTTTCACTTTTCATAAGTAACTCAATTAATTAAAAATTATTTGAAGGATAATTCACAAGTGGGAAGAACATACCTTCATTCCAGTGCTTCTCCTACTGACATCCCCATTGTTAAAGAGGATGGCAACTGTTTTCTACAGTAAACACACACACATACCCACAAACCCAGAAAAGACCTTCACTTCAGATACAGCTTTCTGGGATTTCTCTTGTGGCCCAGTGGTTAAGAATCCGCCTTCCAATGCAAGGGGTGAGGGTTTGATCCCTGGTTGGGGAACTAAGATCCCTCATGCCACGGGGCAACTAAGTCCACGCACTGAACCTAGAGAAGCCCACACTCTGGATCTCATGCTCTGCAACGAGAAGCCCATGAGTCACAACTGGAGAAAGCCCTCATGCTGCAACAAAGACTCAGTGTAGTCAAAAAAAAAAAAAAGATACAGCTTTTTTTTGAACCAAACTTTATTTTATTAAAGATTAATATGTCTGCAATTAGAACACTGGGAAAGATTGAAAGCAAAAGGAAAAGGGGGTGTCAGAGGATGAAATAGTTAGATAGCATCACGGACTCAATGGACATGAGTCTGAGCGAACTCTGGGAGATAATGGAGTACAGAGAAGCCTGCTATGCTGAAGTCCATGGGGTCTCAAAGAGTTGGATATGACTTCGTGACTGAACAGTAACAACAGTGTCTGCAATGGAGACCTGGCTTAAGTTAAAAGATGCCAAGCTTGTTTATCCATCCATTGAACCTATTGTATTAATACATGTAAGTCAACGTCCTGAAACCACTGAGTATTCCTGTGAATGATGGATGGCTCGAGACAAACCAGTTCCTAGGGAACTTACTGCAGCTCACATAGAGTGGTTATGAAATTGTTAAAGAGCGAATTCCTGGGAAAGCTTGCCACAGGAAGTTTGGTAAAGTTGATGGTATCTGCATGGTGGGGGAGACATTTTTAAGTTGTTCTCAGCCTGGAAATAGTTCCCTTCACCAAAAAAAAACTAATAAAAATGTTGTAAAAATTCCTTCATGGCTACAGTTGATGATCAGAGATGCAGACTACTGGCTGGAGAAAGAGTTTTGGGCAAGCGGAGCATGGTCTGAAGATGGAGTACTGCTAGAGCCATGCAGAGGGCATTTTGTATTCTGTGCACCAGAACTCATAGCATGGGCACAGGTCTGTGTAGTAGCCAGTAGGAACAGGTCTACTTAGAGCTGAATGAACTGTTGATGAAGACATGCTTACAGAGCAAACTCTGAGCAACGGTGGGTAAGAGAGAGGCAGGTGATCACTACTGATATAAAAACAATGAACAAGGGAAGAAACCATGCAATCCATGTTGACTATGACATTGCAAAGGCCCCAGAAAAGGACATGGAGGTGAGGTACCTCCAAGACAATGACAGAAGAAGAAGATTCCAGTGGCTTGTAGGCCACTTCTCTCTCTCACAAAGGGCTGAGGGTCTCAGTGGTGGAGAAGTGGCTGTGGTCAACAGAACCCCCCATGTTGTAGAGTGTTTGCATCATAGCAACACATACACACATGTATCATTCAAATTATTCTGGAAGCGGAATCTGGCACATATTATATGATGAATTCTATTCTTAGTAATATGAGTTACCTGGAGAAGACCAGCCCAATAGATAAAAAAGACCAAATATAGGGACTTCCCTGGTGGTCCAGTGGCTAAGACTCAGTACTCCTGGTGCACGGGGCCTGGGTTCCATCCCTAGTCAGGGAACTAGATCCCACATGCTGCAACTGAAGATCCTGTATGCCTCAATGAAGACCTGGCATAGACAAATAAATAAATATTTTTTAAAAAGACCATGAAGTGAAAGTGAAAGTTGCTCAGTTGTGTCCTACTCTTTGCTACCCCATGGATTGTATAGTCCATATGGCCTGAATTCTCCAGGCCAGAATACTGGAGTGGATAGCCTTTCCCTTCTCCAGGGGATCTTCCCACCCCAGGAATAGAACTGGGGTCTCCTGCATTGCAGGTGGATTCTTTACCAGCTGAGCTATCAGGGAAGCCCCTCCGCCCCCTCCAATAAAAGACCATGCAAATTATGAAATTTTTTATTCTAGTTCTGTGAAAAAATATCACTGGTTTGATAAGGATTGCACTATCGAGTGTAAGATGGCTGGCTGGTGAGAAGTTGCAGTGTAGCACAGGGAGCTACATGGATGCTCTGTGATGACCTGGAGGGATGAGATGGGGGTCGGGGGAGGAAGGCTAAGGAGGGAAGGGATGTATGTATAATTATGGCTGGTTTGCATTGTTGTATAGCAGAAACCAACACAGCATTATAGAAACTTTTTAAAGTGTAAATAAAATAGACAACCAAAAAGAAAAAAGAAAATCAAAATAAAAATTATCCATGAGGATACAACCTGGAAATAAAAAAAAACACAAGACCAAATGCAGTAATTCTTCATCCTGCCTTTAAAGTTCTAAAAAAGAAACTTATCAGCAGATTTCTGGGCAAGGTGGCCTCCACCCAGAGACCAGAATCCAGTGTTCATTGGAGTGCCCACATGGCCTGCTCTGGTCTGATAGTGAGAGTCTGTGATGGGGCAACAAGGAAAACCCACGCATGTTCTCTCCCAGGGATGTGTCCTAGTCCTGCTCTCAAAACATGACGAGTATGTGCAGAGTCACTCTGCTGGCAGTGGGCCTGTGTGGACAGTGAGCTTGGCCACCAAGAAGGAAAAATCCACCCTTTTCATGCATAAACAAGCACATTCTTTCCCTCCTATCTGGGGGTCTTCAAAGTTACCTTCAGAGTTCCCCGCTTGTTCCAGTCTTCCTGTAGCTGCAAGAGGGATTACCATTAGACATACCATTTCCTTGGAGCTCACCTGGAAGGAGTGATTTCTCTAGGACAGCTGGAAAACCTGCTGGTAATCAGTGTGGCTGAACACAAAGGCCCTTGGGGGAATATGAGGGAGTTCAATCCCTTATTTTACAGTTAGAGAAGCTGAAGGAGAGCTTCAAACTTAGTTGGAAACCCACACTGTGGATTTCCCTGGGGGTCCAGCGGTTAAGAATCCACCTGCCAATGCAGAGGACATGGGTTCCATTCCTGGGCTGGGAAGATTCCACATGCTGCATGCGGACCAACTAAGCCCGAGCTTACTAAGCCTGCATGCCTAGAGCCCGTGCTGTGCCATAAGAGAAGCCATTGCAATGAGAAGTATGAGAGCTGAAATTAGAGAGTAGCCTTCAATTGCTGCAAGTAGAGAAAGCCCAATGCAGCAACAAAGACCCAGTGCAGCCAAAAAAGCAAAAACGAACACTGTTAGCTGACACATTCCCAGTAGGCCTCCCTCACCCCCACCCTAGGCAAGACCGCTCCGATTAGTCTCTCTGTACAGTGGCCTGCATTATATAGATGAGGATCTGGGGGCAGAGAGGCTGTGGCCTGTCTGGGTCCTACTTTGAGGGTCAGTGTTGCTGTACTTGGGCTAAAGAAGCCCTGGTTCTAGACCCCTTTTCCAGGCTTCTTCCATTGGCACTGCTGCTTGCCTGGGGTTAGGAACCCCTACCTGCCATCCCTTCCCCTCCTAAACATAAATGAAAATCCTTCCAAGTCCTTGTTTTCAAACCTAAAGGCAGAGAGGCAAAGAGTCTAGGCCTCCAGAAAAGGTGTGTCCAGGAAAGGGGCGTCCATATTGCTGAGGCCACTCTACCTGTTGACGTCAGGTGCTTGCAGCAACAGGTATTTCTAAGTCAGGGCAGCTTGTCAGCGGAGTGGACAGCTATGGCCACTCAGTCTAAGGACTGCTGCCTCAGAACTTACATACGGGGATATCAGAATACTCAGAGGGTTTAATCCTCTCTCCGGCAGCCTTTGCCCTTGGTATTTCCTGAGGACAGTGTGGGGCCTGCAGCGACTAGCTTTAGGTCTGACTAAGCATTTTTCTCTGGAGAGGAGCAAGCTACAACGAGGACCACATTCCTGGATGGGTGTAAGACCCGGGGGAGAGGCAGAATGAGGTCTGAGAGCCAGGGCTCGTGGCCTCAGGCCTGGCTGTCCCTTCAGAGAGGGGAAGACCTAAAGGCATGTGGCTGTACATTTACATGTGCTGAACTCAACTGCAACCTACGGGTAGGCTTCTGGAACAAGAACAAACCCAGAATTCTCACCAGTAAAGATAAAGACAAGGAGCTTTCCTCTGGGAATCCATTGTTCCTAGTTGTGAAATACCGGGTAGAGGAGGACCCCTACATGCTGTAACATGTTGCTGTTGTTCATTTGCCACGTGTGTCCAACTCTTTGCAACCCCATGGACTACAGCATGCCAGGCCTCCATGAATATTCATTGGAAGGACTGATGCTGAAGCTGAAGCTCCAATACTTTGGCCACCTGATGTGAAGAAATGACTCACTGGAAAAGACCCTGATGCTGGGAAAGATTGAAGGCAGGAGGAAAAGGGGGTGACAGAGGATGTGATGGTTGGATGACATCACCAACTCAAGGGACATGAACTTGGGCAAACTCCAGGGAGGCCTGGTGTGCTGTAATATATGTGTGTTTCAAAATCATTTTTTTGGAAACTTGACCTTGGGTCCTCTCTGAAAGTTTGTGCCAATTTAGAAAATTGCTGTTGTTTGTGTATAGTGTGAGATGTCTATTAACCAGCAGGACCTCCAAAATAAAAATATCCTTTTCACTACTGTGTGGTGATAAAGGCCAGAACAGTGGGGACCTTTGTGGGTGGGCCGTTGACAGGGAGGTGGTACGAGGGAGCTTTCCGGGGAGCTGGAAAGATTCTAAACCTTGCTCTGGGTGGTGGCTGTGTGAGTATGTGTGCATGTAAAAATTTTAAAGTCATCAAGGTGTACACATAAGATGTGTAAGATTTGTGCAATTTTACTCTTAAGTTATGCCTCAATTTAAACAAAAAAAAAGAGAAAAATTTAAATGCTGTTTTCATTGCTTTGATAAACTCATAGTTTGGGCAGGACGTTTTCATTTCCAAAGCGCCAACGTAAGTGACTTCCATATTTCAAGCCATCTCTGGGCTCTCACTACAATACCTCTCAGTGCCCAAGCTCTTGCCTCATAAAACATGACTGATTTTTAAGGGTCAAAGACGATTTTCTCCATCTGCCATTCTCTTCCACAGCAAATTTGGACATGTCATTCAGAACGTGGTACGGAGGTCCTGATGAAATTGGAAAAGCATTCAGAGATAAAAATCATTCTGGGATGAATCCAGACACTTCCTGCCCATCTCCAGATGTCACAGAGCTGGAAGCCACCCTCCCGGGGGAAGTGATTCAGTCGGCCTCAGCCAGATGTGTAGGAAGCCGCGCTGGCCCCGTGTGCTAACACTGTCCCGATTGTGCAGAGCATATGCTCTCAGTCAAGAGTGAAAAATGCAGGCAGGGGCACATGCCAGGAGTCTTTCAAGCATGGCCCACCCGTCAGCCTACAGCGCGATGCACTGATCCGTCCAGTCAGCAGATGTGTGTCACCACCACACAGGCCGGGGCTGGTTAAACGGTAACAGAGCCCAGTGACCTAATACACACACTCAGCCCTTCCTGAGAACCTCGCGCCGCGGCTGTCAGGCTATAGGATGCATGTCAGCTTGATCCCGAGACCGCCTGCCTGGAACATCTGTACTGGAACCACATGGAGTGGCAGCCACACCCTTGCCAGCACCCAGCAGTGTGTCAGCGACCTTGCCCAGCAGACCAGCAGTCTGCTGGTGCCCAAGTGCAGAGTTTGAGCTCTGTGTCACTGTGAATCATCTTGAACTGCAACCACATGGCAGGCTGTTTGGGAAACACTGTCTAGTCACCGGGTTCTCTCTCAGGATCTGGCTTTCCAGGGGCCTGGGGTGCCTACAGGAGAACCCCTCCCTTCCCCCAGCAAGCCTCTAGCCTGCTCCCTGCCCCTCCTGTTAATAGGAGTGTGGGATGGCCTGAGTGTGGGATTTGCCCCCCTGTTCTAAACTCTGAGACAGACTTTGCAGGAGGCCTGCCTGGTCTGATTAAAGAGGGGGTAAATGTGATTCCCCTGGTGACTCAGTGGTAAAGAATCCACCTGCCAATGCAGGAGACAGGGGTTGGATTCCTGGGTTGAGAAGACCCCCTCGAAAAGGAAAATGGCAACCCAGTGTTCTTGCCTGGAAAATCCCATGGACAGAGGAGCCTGGCGGACTACAGTCCATGGGGTCACAAAAGAGTTGGACACAACTGAGTGATGGAACAACAACAAATGTGCCTGCACGCTCGCTGATAGGCACCAGCACACACTTCTACGGGTGTGAGAGGAAGTAGGCACATACGTACAGTGTCCTTCAGGGAGAGACGGACACGAGATAAGGATAGAGAAACCCCAGATGAAGCCAGGAAGCCCCTGAGTGCACGCAGTCCCTTGGTTGGCCAACAGCAGCTAATACTGCTCTGAGACAGAAGTCATGGCATGTGGTTCTCGTGGGCGAATATACCTGGGTGGAAGTAGAAATATTTCTCAACAGTCATTCCCACTTACAGCGCAGAGACAGGCCTTGGTGAGCTGTGCCCCTCGTGCTTTTATCTGCAGACCTCCCAGCCTCTGTGGCATTCACTGATGGCGCATGAGGACTCTGTTCCCCGGGCGTTGATAGAGCCCGTAGGCTGTCATTTTTGGCAGAGGCACACACCTGTTCTCTTTCCGCCCAGACACCAGGAGAGCCAAAACAACTTTAGTCATCACTTCAACTCATCAACACACACACACACACACACAACGAATGCCTTTTTGTCCACACAAGGATCTAACTTTTTAAAAAGTTTTATTTATATTTTTGGCTACACCACAGCATGCGAGGATCTTAGTTCCCCGACCAGGGATGGAACCCACGTCCCCTGCAGCAGAAGTGCAGAGTCTTAACCACTGGACCACCAGGGAACCTTGTAATC
This sequence comes from Bison bison bison, assembly GCF_000754665.1. Classification (NCBI taxonomy): domain Eukaryota; kingdom Metazoa; phylum Chordata; class Mammalia; order Artiodactyla; family Bovidae; genus Bison; species Bison bison. The sequence continues at coordinate 1,151,765 of NW_011489876.1, read as the reverse complement.
ACGGCTCCGGTTATTTAAAAGCCAGTGGTCAGTGGTCAGAATGGCAAGACCAGAGGAACTTCCTCATCCACGGTGTGTTCCTGTCCCTTTGGGTGTTGGCAGTACAGGCTTGGGAGATTGTGCACATAGGTCCATCTGCCAGTCACCCTTTCTGTACCAGGCACTAAAGGAGTTGCTCAAAAATGGGCTGAACCTCACATTTGTGGGATGGATCCCTCCCCTGGCAGAGAGAATCCTCAGGAAAAAGCAGTGGTCATGATAATACACACCTGGGGCTCATCACCAGTCATTTACTTGGCTTTAGTATTTGTTTTTGTGCTTACGTTGGAACATGGGTCTGCCTAAGGCTGTGGGAATTCACAGCACTTTAGATAAACTAAATGTTCTTCCCCTTAAAGACCTGACTCAGGCAGAACCGGAGGTGGGTTAGTCTCCTCTACTCTTTTCCCTCCCTGCTCAGAAAAAGCATCAGGAAGCCCTTGGTCTTTCCTGGTGGGGGGGCGGGCAGGGGCGGGTGGGCAAGAGTCTTTGGAGGTCATGGTGTCAAAGGAAGTGGCTGGCCTTGGGGAAGACCCCACTGTCCTCCCACCTGCCTCTGTTCAGCAAAGCTGCCACCTCCCTATGACACCCAGTCTCCTAAAAAGCTTCTTCCTTAACAGCATGGATTTGAGGGGCCACTGAGAGGGCAAAAATGGGGTGCCTGCTGTTTTACACAAGTGTTTATTTTGTAATTGTACCTTGCGTATTTTTGCTTATGTGGTGAAAACTGTCCAGATGGTTCCTTATCTTCAGGGAAAAAGACTAGAGAGGTGAATACAAGGTCGGAAATTATAGCGGAGAGTCAGTACTCCACGAAGAATGCCATCCTTAGAATGTAAGCGTCCCAAGGCCAAGGCCCTTTGTATGTTCTGCTTCTCCAGCACTTGAAGTACAGAACAGCACTTGGTCAACAGGGATGCTCAACAAATATTTGCTGAATGAGTGAGGTGAAATAGTCTGTTTAAAAGGCCTTACCATCTCTAGAAATTCTGGGCTGTCATTTTTCCTTTCTTTCTTTCTTTCTTTAATATTTACTTCTTTCTCAGCTGTGCTGGGTCTTAGCTGTGGCATGTGGGATGTTTCATTATGGACTCATCTTTGTGGCGTGCGGGCTTAGTTGCCCCGCAGCGTGTGGGATCTTAGTTCCCTGATCAGGAATTTAACCTGCATCCCTTGCACTGAAAGGCAGATTCTTAACCAGTGGACCACCAGGGAAGTACCTGGGATGTTGCTTTCTTAAAAACAACAAACAAACAAGCACCCTCTCCCCAAATCAAAACCTAGGGGGAAAAACCCCCAAACAAACAAAAACCCTCATTAACTCTTGATTTTGACAGGAAAGGGTAAGGAAGGTCCGCCTGGGTGTATTTGTTCATTCAGTATACATTTCTTACACCCCAGTCCTGTGCCAAGTCCTGGTCCGGAACCCGTGGGACTTAAGCCGATGAAAGAGCACACCCCACCCTCAGAGTAGCTCCCCGGCTGGTGTCAGACAGACCTGGGCTCTGATTATCACTGCACAATGTGAGGAGTGTTCTCTGGTCCTGGAGAGGGGCTCCATGAGCCAGGGAGGGAATGACTAACTTCTGACTTTGCCCCTGGGGCCTTAGGGAAAAAGGCTGGGACTTGAAGCCGTAACAGGAGTTCACATGCCTGGCAAGGGGCAGAGAGAGGAAAAGAGTCCAAATTCTCATCTTGGACCATGGTTCCATCAGATTACACACTTACTAGAGCTGTTGACAAGGAGCCAAACGGACAAGCAAAAAGTTGGCTCTTTTCCCCTTGTCTCTCTTCTCTTGGGAGAGATGCTAATGAACAGCAGTGGCCAAAAAGGCGGGCGAGAGTAAGGAAGATGCTGGGTCATGGGCCAAGTGGATAGCCAGCCGCTTCCGACTCTCGCAGCCTGGGCCATGTTTGGTGTCTGTGATGCAGTTGGATGCCTCATAACCTCATGGCTTCTCCATCAGGCTGGCCCCTCAGCCGACAGAGGCCCCAACCGTGACATCCACTCGTTTTATCACTTTGCAGAGAGCCAGCCTCTGGGGGCTGCTTGATCAGGACAACGTGATAATATGATACGCAGGGATTCTCGAGACAAAGAGTAACTGCTCTTCAGAGAGTGGGTGCTGCTAAAAACTGGTTGCCCGTTAATTGCTGAGAAGTAGAATATGCCAAGGTATCTTAATTCAAATCTTACCTCACCGTCCTAGGGACCTTTTGTTGCTATAAGTAAGGATGGTCCTTGGATCCAAGAAGAAAATTAAAGGCTGCTCCTGAGATGAGCACAGTCATTTGGATGAAAGAAAACACATGGTTGCATTTAGAAATCAGATCTCGACAAGATGAGACACCACCTCCTGCCCAGAGACGATGGGCCACAGGAGGCAACGCTGGAATTTATGTGAGGGTACTTTTTGCCGTTATTACAGTGGGGGAGCCTGACACACGTTTCAGGCGCTAATTAGTTCTTGCATCTATTGCCATCAGTGCACGTCATGCGTGCCCATTTTCCTGATGGGAAGACTGACGAGGAGGAGATGGGTAGAAAAAATGTGCTGGGAGAAAGACATGATGCCTTGTCTGCTTAGCTGTGTTTGCCCAGGCAGAACAATTTTGCTTTTGCCTGAGGGAGTTTGTTTCCTGCTGAGCTCATAGACTCTGCCCTGCAGGGTTTAGGTCCATAATCCATCCCTGATTTTAGAATAAAAATGGCAAAATATACTACGTTGGACAAAAGGGCATGCTTTTTAAAGTTTTTTAAAATTTATTTTTAATTGAAGGATAATTACAATGTTATGCTGGTTTCTGCCACACATCAACATGAATCAGCCATAGATATACATATGTCCCCTCCCTCTTGAACCTCGTTCCCACCTCCCTTCGCATCGCACCCCTCTAAGTTGTCACAGAGCACTGATTTTGAGCTCCCTGCATCATGCAGCAAATTCCCAGTGGCTATCTACTTTATATGTGGTAAAGTATATGTTTCCGTGCTGCTCTTGTCAATTCATCCCACCCTCTCCTTCCTCCACTGTGTCCACAAGTCTGTTCTGTATGTCTGCCTCTCCATTTCCGAGGAAGGACATGCTTTCTGGAATCAGCCTTCTCAGGTTTAAACTCAGGCTGTGGCACTTACCAGCTGTGTGACCTTGACAAATTTCTGTTTCTTTCTTTTTTTTTTTAATATTTATTTGCCTGTGCCAGGTCTTAGCCGCCCCGTGTAGGATCTAATTCCCTGATTAGGGATCAAACCTGGTCCCCTACATTGGGAGTGTAGAGCCTTAGTCATCAGACCACCAGGGATGTCCCCCTTGGCTAGTTTCTTGGGTAAGAAATTGTGCCTCAGTTTCTTCAGCTGCAACACGGCCTTGATAATAATTCTTTTTTTTTGTAAGATCATCATTAGAATTAACTGGTTATTTGTAAAGCTTTTGAATAATACCTGGCCCACAGGAAGAGTTAAGCATTAGATTGATCTTTGTGAAATTACCAATAAGTGACTGCTTTTGACCTACGAAAAGCAACAATTTCATATGACTCATTCTGATTTAGATATAAAAGAGTTTTAATATAAATATTTGTAAAATAACATTTATAGTATTTCATGTTTCTATTGTTATTGCTCTAGTTATTGTCACTTAGTTTATAACTTGATTATTATATTTATAATACTGGTTTGTAATATGTCTATTTTTCATTTACTCTTTCAAATATATTTTGAGGGAAATGTGCAAATTCTTTTTTTTTTATTAGATGTCACAGGATGGTGTGGGTATCATGTGCCTGAACTGGTAACCAAATTCTCCAGCTGAGAAACAAGGAGCCTGCATTCTGGGGTTGGGGAACTGTGGCCCAGGGATGCTGGGGAAACCACCTCTGCAAAAAGTGTGGGCATCGCCCTGGCAGCCCCAGCCTCTCGACACTGGCTGGAGGAGGAGACCCGGAGGAGGACAGACTTAGCCTGTCGGGGAGAGGAAAGGGCTGTTTCTCTCTTGAAGCCAAGGCATGGATGCCTCAGAGAGATCCCTTGTCAGATTGATAGGATGTGAGTTTGATGTGGTCCTGGCTCACCAGGGACAGTGAGCCCTTGACGTAGCCTGATACAGCAGTACCTAGGTGTGGGAGAGGGCCTTGGGGTGAGCTGCAGGGTGGGGGCCGTGGGAGAGAGGGGAAAGGAGCTACCTTCCCATTCCTTGGCCTCTGGCCTTGGAGTTTCAGTCCCAGCCGGAACATACAATCTATTCTGCACAGGTCCGTGGGTTTATTTATTTACTTATTTTTCAAATATTTCTTTGGCTGTGCCTAGACTTGGCTGCAGCAGGTGAGCTCTTCATTGTGGTGTGGGGCCTTCTTTCTAGCTTAGGGCTTAGTTGCCCTTCAGCATGTGGAATCTTAATTCCCCGACCTGGGATTGAACCTGTGTCCCCTGCATTGGAAGGTGGATTCTTAACCACTGGACCATCAGGGAAGTCCTGGCCCATGGGTTTAATAGTGAAAGCTTGAGGGTTGGTAAGTTTGGGAGCCTGTGACCACTACTGAGTGGGGCATCAGAAGTAGGCAGCAGAATGCTGTGAGCTGGGGCAGGAAGACACAATCCAAGAGTCTAAGGGGGTCATTAGTAGCTCTGGGAGGTGCCCAGGAGGGAGCCCTTCTTTGGTGCCCTAATGAAGGCACCACGCGCTGTCGTTAAGCCCATGTGTAGTGTATTACTGCTGTGTGAGAAACAATGTCGCCCCATCTAGGGCATGTGGGATAGTAGTTATCCTTCACTTATTCCTCCAGGCCCCAACACTGGCCCCATTTTGGAAAGATGGAGGGAGGGGAAAGGCTGATGAGACAGACCACAGAACTCAGCAGACAAAGCCCCAGATCTAGCCTTACCTGGAGAAAATGAAGACATCTCTGAGTGGGGTATAATAATAGCAGAACTTACATAGTGTTTATTTTGTGTGCCTGGCACTCCTCTAGTGCTTTCATTTCATCTAACCCTGGCAACAATCCTATGAGGTAGGTACAATCATTATTCCCATTTTACAGATGAGGAAAATGGGGGCACAGAGAAGTGTAGTAACTTGCCAAAGTTCTCAGTTAGTGAGTGTAGAGTTGGGATTCTATACACAGCTGGATCCAGAATCTATAGTCTTTCATGGAACCCAACAAAATATATTTTTAAGTGTGTTTGTTGGGATGGTTCACATTCATCGTTTTAAAAGTCTTTATTAAACTTGTTACAGTATTGCTTCTGTCTTATGTTTTGGTTTTTTGGCCCTAAGGCATGTGATATCTTAGCTCCCTGACCAGGGATAGAACCCACACCCCTTCATTGGAAAGTGAAGTCTTAACCACCGGACCATTAGGGAAGTCCACAAAACTAAATCTTAAGAATCAAATAAGACTATTTTCAAAGAAACAATAACAAATAAATGGATGAACAAAATGTGGCCAAGAAGTTATAAACCAGAATGAAATGTCATCAAGGGTGCTACTATCCAATAGGAAAAGAGGGTCTGACAGAGCATGACTAACACACTTTCAATAAATAAAACAATCTTATTAATCTGCCCAATGGATTGAGATTCCTTGATAAAGTGCTTTCCCAAAGACTTCTCAGCTCCTTCCTGAGAAAGTCTGTGAGGCAGTTGCTATTATTCTACTTACACAGATAAGGAAACCAGAGGTTCAGAGGCCTTAAATGAAGTGCCCAAGGTTACCCAGCGACAAGGAGGGTCTTTGAAAGTAGTTCTTACTGGCTTTTGGAGAAGGAAATGGCAACCAACTCCAGTACTGTTGCCTGGAAAATCCTGTGGACAGAGGAGCGTGGTAGCCTACACTCCATGGGGTCGCATAGAGTCGGACACAACTGAGCGACTTCACTTTCACTTTCATTTCACTGGCTTGGAATGCCTTTGGTTCTGTGGAGCTGGCCACATGAAGCTGACATTCAACATGAAGCTAATATGGATTTTTACTAGGCTTCTGGTCTAGTTATATGGACAAAACATGGTGTAGACTGGGTTATGAGGGAGAAAGGTGGGAAGACCAATGAGACGGAGGTACACATTTGACTTTCTTAGTGGGTAGAGGAAAGAGGGGCTCAAAGTCACACTGTACGGGCGTGTGTGCTAAGTTGCTTCAGTTGTGTGCGACTCTTTGCAGCTCTATGGACTGTAGCCCACCAGGCTCCTCTGTCCATTGGGATTCTCTAGACAAGAACACTGGAGTGGGTTGCCATTTCCTCGTCCAGGGAATCTTCCCAACCCTGGGATCAAACCTGAGTCTCTTGCATCTCTTGCATTGGCAGGCAGATTCTTTACCCCTAAGCCATCTGGGAAGCTGAACTTACCATGTTGTTGTTGTTCAATCGCTAAGTCCTGTCCAAATCTTAGGGACCCCATGGACTGCAGCATGCCAGGCTTCCCTGTCTTTCGCTATCTCTTGGAGCTTGCTCAAACTCATATCCATTGAGATAGTGATGCCATCCAACCATCTCATCCTCTGTTGCCCCCTTCTCCCCCTGCCCTCAATTTTCCCCAGAATCAGGGTCTTTTCTGAGTCAGCTCTTCACATCAGGTGGCCAAAGTATTAGTTTTAGCTTCAGCATCAGTCCTTACAATGAAGATTCAGGACTGCTTTCCTTTAGGATTGACTGGTTTGATTTTGCAGTCCAAGGGGCTCTCAACAGTCTTCTTCAGCACCACAATTCGAAAGCATCAGTTCTTTGGCGCTCAGCCTTCTTTATGATACAACTTTCACATCCAGACATGACTATGGGGAAAAAGCATAGTTTTGACTAAATGGACCTTTGTTGGCAAAGTGATGGCATGATCTTAGTTTTTTGAATGTTGGGTTTTAAGCCAGTTTTTTCACTCTCCTCTTTCACCCTCCTCAAGAGGCTCTTTAGTTCTTTGCTTTCTGCCATTAGAGGAGTATCATCTGCATATCTGGGGTTGATGTTTCTCCCAACACTGCTCACCTATTTCATCTGTTGATCGCTTTCCTGGGAACAAGGCCCCTCCTCTGGAAAACGCAAAACTGAGAAGGGAGCTAGTCCAGCCGTTTGCACTCAAAAGGCAAGTTTTTAAAACATTCTGGGAATGGTGACTGATCTAAAGGGCTTTGCTGTCCCAGCAAGGTAAACATTTAGACTAACAGCATAGTAATAGGTTGTAATTCATAATGTCACACGGTGGTTAATAAAAACTTGGGAACATAATCCATGATGAGTGCTCTTAAAATGGTTATAAATCTAAACATTGTGTTTCCTTCCTTGTGTTCTAATTGCAGAGGTGTTCAAAATTAGTCATATAGCACCATGAAGATTTAATGCCATTTAGGGTCACCAGAAATACGTATGAAAAATTAAAAGGCTATACTGACAGTTTAACTGATGGTTGAGGGAGTTCAGGGTTCTACCTTCTCCTCTCAAATATATTTATATATTTCACCTTAAAGGTGAGGTCTGAGTAAGAGAGTCTCTTGAGCATCTCAGGCTTCTAAGTTGTATAATTCTGGAGATTTTCTATCTTCCCTAACATTTAACTGTGGAAATTCCAGGTTTACCAGATATTCTTTGATTGAGAGAGTTTATATTATTTTATCAAGCCAGGATTAATGAAATAATGAAAATTTATTTGTATGGAATCCCATCTTAAAAATAGGAAAGAAAGCTGGTGGAATCTGCAATTTTAAAGTTGCTATTATGAAATGTTTTGAAATTTGACATTATTATTTTATAGCTTTAGATTGAGAGATTCTCTTCTTGAGAAGTTTTATGCCAGTGAGAAGTGTAGTGATGTATCATTTTTATTCCTGTTATTGATTATTTATGCCTTTTTTCTTCTTAATTAACATTGCCAAGGGTTTGACTACTAGAGTGGGTAGCCATTCCCCTCTCCTGGGGATCCTCCTGACCCGGTATTGAGCCTGGGTCTCCTGCATTCCAGGCAGATCCTTCACTGTCTGAGCTACCAGGGAAGCCCCTTCTATCAGTCTATACAGACTCAACTTTTGTTCTGTAGAGCCTCTCAATTGTCCTTTCACTCTTTATTTCATTGGTTTTTGCTCTTACCTTTATTATGTCCCTTATTCTCCCTTATTTGGATTTTCTCAGTTTCCCAAGATAAACACTTAGATAATTGATCTTGTTTTTCTAACATATACATTTAAAGACATAAATTTCCTTCTAAGCCTAGCATTAGCTGTATTCCACACATTGTCATATCATATATTCATTATATTTATTAAAAGTTATTTTTGTTATTGATGTATAGGTAATTGTACTGCAATCTTGGAACATATGCCGTATACTTTCAAAACTTTGGAATTTTTAAGACATAATTTTTGACCCTGCATCATATGGTCAATTTTGGTAAATGATCACATGTACACTTAAAAAGAATAGTGTGTTTATTAGGTAAAGTGTATGTGTGTGTGTAATTATATCAACTTTATTCCAATCTTTCCATGTCATTGCTTATCTTCTGTTCACTATTCTATCAGTTACTACTGAGAGAAGCATGTTAATATTCCTTTTGTGTGTGTGTGTGTGTGTGTGTGTGTGTGTGTGTGTCGGACTCTTTGTGACCCCATGGACTGCAGCCCACCAGGCTCCTCTGTCCATGGAATTCTGTAGAGTGGGTTGCCATTTCCTTCTCCAGGGGATCTTTTCGACCCAGGGTTCAAAACTGCATCTCCTGCGTCTCCTGCATTGCAGGCAGGTTCTTTACCGTCTGAGCCACCAGAGAAGCCTGTTAATTCCCTTCAGTTCAGTTCAGTTCAGTAGCTCAGTCATGTCCGACTCTTTGCGACCCCATGTTAATTCCCTTACCATGAGGTAAAGCCGAGCTTTAGTCTTCTTGAGCACCTCTCTCTCTCCGGTTCTCCTTTAATTCCTAGAGCCACAGTCCTTCAGGGCATCCAGAGGAAAGTCTGGTGTGTTTACCTCCTCTTTCATGGTCCTCAAAAGTTCTTTTCACCCCCGCTCTTTGAGACCTTTGAAAGCTCTGTTCAACTTCTCAACTGCCCCTTGGCAGCCTTCCACTGGGATCCTAGTCTCTCCAGGGCTGCCTTGTAATTGACAAATGCCTCCAGGGGAAAGTGGTGCCTCCTGCTGCTCACCTCTCTGTGCGTCCCTCCTCTCTAGGATCTTGGCCCCTCAGGTCGGCTGCCTGCATAGCTTTTGGATGACTTCAAATACGTTTTATTTTCCTTAGTATTTATCCAGTTTCTCTAGTTGCTTTTTGACAGGAAGTTCAGTTGGCAACAAGCTAGGCTGCCATTGTTGGAAGTAGAAATCCTTTTTCAGAGAATTTTTAGCTCTTAAAAAACATACATGAGTATAAAATTCAAAAAAAAAAAAAAAAAAGAATTAAGAGGAAACTGACCCCAGGTGAAAAGAAATACTTTCTTTAGGATAATGTGTTTGGTGAGATGGTTCACTTTGTGTCCTTCCTCCCCAATTTTATTAATTATACACCAAAAGTAATAAAGAAAAGCAGTTCATTATCCACAATCTCATTCTTCTGTCACACTGCTTTAAAAAAATCCTATTTTGGGGGATGTACCCTCATGATGTGTCCTTTGTGAATAAATTCTACCTATGGTGTCATAACATATATGTATATATATTTTTTTCATTCAACATTACTTCAAAAAGATATTATGTCAGTCTGTACAGTTCTAATTTTATGTGCTTACTCTGAATTGCCTTGCTTCAACCTACTTGTTTTAAAACTTTTATTTCCTATGCAAATTGCCTGTGTATCCACTTATTTGGCAGAGGTCTTTATTTTTAAAATTAAGGGTACCATAAGTACTTTGAAATGGCTTTCTTTCTAAATCCATGATATTTTATTTTCTAAGCTTTTGTTATTTTTTTTTCACAGTCAAATGTATCACATATTTTCCATATAATCTCTTTGATTACAGAGAAAGGCCCTTGCATTTGCTGAATGCAAATTAACATTAATGTTAACATTAATGTTTTAAAAAATAACATTAACATTTTAAAAAATATTTATTTACTTGACTGTGCTGGGGTCTTAGTTGCAGCATGCAGGATCTTTTTCTAAAATTTTATGTATTCTTAATTGGAGGATAATTACAATATTGTGTTTGTTTCTGCCATACATCAACATGAATCAGCCACAGGTACATGTATATATTGGCTCTTTGCAGCAGGTGGCCAAAGTATTGGAACTTCACTTTCAGCATCAGTCCTTCCAATGAATGGGTTTGTTGGCATAAAAATAATTTGCTTGCTTCTTTCGTATTGGTACTGCGCTGTGTAAACCTCCCTTCCTGTGTCCATGGCAGACATCACTAGTTGATCATGAGGACTTTCCAGTTGAGCCACAATATGGCCTCAGGGGCTTCACAACCTGACTCACAGACATCATAATCAATGGATTATATTTGTTTGTGAGATGAAACCTATATAGCACCCAGCATCATCTCTGTATTACATTCTTCCTCTTTTCTGACATTGGAAATCTTATGCCTTGACCACAGATCTCCAGTTTTGTGATGTTTATATGTTTGTTTTCTTCCCCCACTTGTTGACCACATTTACAGGCTCATGTCCATCCTCACCATTTAACAACGGAAGACTCTCCTAACATCCACCTAACTGAAACATCGATGGCAAAATAGCCATGTTGGGTATTTCTATACCAGCAATGAGTTGCACAGCAGTCTTTCCCAAAACTGAGGAGAATAATTCTAGAAGAGAACTCGAAAACCCAGCCCATTACCCCAAATATTCTGCGGAATTCCCTGAAAGATTTTGAGATATAAATGATGATCAAGACATGGCCCCGAAATGGCCCTAACATCTGGTACAGAAGACTTTTCATTATAAAGTTTCCGTTTGAACTCATATCAGACTATTTACGTTACAAAAGTAGTTCATACTTGTTTATTGTAAAAACAGCCCCAAAATATAAAGTAAAACACAAAAGTCCCCTTACTCCTTTCCAATTGCCTAAAGGTAATTACTTTGAAAGGTCTTTTAAGACAGTCTTCTATGTATATATAAATGCATAACTGTCTCCCTCTATGTGTAGTGAGAATTTTCTTTTTAACAAGCATGACATTATACCAGACATATTATTCTGAAATTTGCTTTATTTCTTCCATATGATTGATACATGTATGTGTGTATAGATTCATATCCTTCCAGGTCAATACTTTACAACTCTACTCCATTTTTTACATAGCTGAATAATTTTTCATGTATGGATATACTCTGGTTATCAAAAGTGGAAGTGAAGTCGCTCAGTAGTGTCTGACTCTTTGTGACCCCATGGACTGGACTGTAGCCTACCAGGCTTCTCAGTCCATGGATCTTTCCAGTCCAGAGTACTGGAGTGGGTTGCCATTTCCTTCTCCAGGGGATCTTCCCGACTCAGGGATTGAACCTGGGTCTCCTGCATTGCAGGCAGACACTTGACCGTCTGAGGCACCAGGGAAGCTAACTATTATCACTTATCAAACTATTCTCTAATTACTGGATTTCTACTCTATTACAAATAGTGCTGTAAAGATTGGCTTTATGAATTGTATGTAAATACTTGTGTACATACATGGTTATTTTTATAGGAGAGATAACCAGTAATGAAATTTCTGGATTGAAGGATGTGTTAGAAGATTCTCTGAGAATACGCCCCTCACCTTTACTAACATTGAATATTATCAATCTTTCTGATTTTTGCCAAAAGAGCAATCTTTTAAAAAAAATGTTTACATTTCTCTGGTCATTAGAAGATTAACCATTTCCTCACATATTTATCAGCTATTTGTATTTCTTCTGTAACTTGCTTGTTTTTATGCTTTGCCCAGTTTTCCAAGGTGTTCTTTTTATTGATTTGAGTGTGTTTGAATGTATTTATTTCAGTTGGATTTTGATTGTGACTGCACATTGAATCACCCAGGGAATGTGTAAATAATAGATCTCAACTTGAGAAATATTCTCTTATATTTTTATTTTTTTATATTGGAGTATAACTGCTTTACAATGTTGTGTTAGCTTCCGCTGTACAACAAAGTGAACCAGTTATATGTATAAATATATCCCCTCCCTATTGAGCCTCCCTCCCACCCCCATCCCCAATCCTACCTCTCTAGGCCATCACAGACTATTCTGATTCTAATGGGCTGTGGTGAAGTCCAGGCTTCCCAAGTGAGTCTGATGTGCAGTCAAGGTTGAGAGTCTCTGGTCCAGGGAGTATGTGGTTTAGGTAGGATGGAGGTCAAGGTTTTAGGAATAAGCAATTAAGGAGCCAAGACGTCAGGCTATTAGGAGACTACATCTTGTGAGTGTAGCTTCTGTAGTCTGCTTGGACTGTCATAACAAAATACCATAGACTGGGTGGCTTAAAGAACAGAAATTAATTTTCTCACAATTCTGAACCTGAGATTTGGACTTCTGGAGGCTGAAGATCTGGCAGGATTTGGCTTCTGGTGAGGGCTCTTTTTCTGGCTTGCAGACAGTCACTTTCTTGTGGAGCCTTCACGTGGCAGCAAGAACATGAGCTTTGGTATCTCTTCTCCTTCTTATTAAGAAAATTAAATATACATTTTTTGGGGGCAGAGTCAGATGAGCAGTCAGGTTTGGGCTGGAGGTAGGTGCACATGCCCTGGAAGCACAGGAAACTCTCTAATCTGATTTTGTAATTTGCTTAAAAATGCCATAGGATGAAGGCAAGGAGGCCAAGAGCGGGAAAGTAAAAGGAAGGGGTGGGATGGGGGACGGGGGAGGGAG
>NW_011489876.1:1128992-1138866 GCF_000754665.1 Bison bison bison | reverse complement strand
GGGAGGGAGGTTCAAGAGAGAGGGGATATATGTATACATGTAGCTGATTCCTGTTGTTGTATGGCAGAAACCAACAACACTGTAAAGCAGCTATGCGTGTGTGCATGCTTAGTTGCTCAATCGTGTCTGCCTCTTTGAGACCCCCATGGGCTGTAGCCCACCAGGCTCCTCTGTCCATGAGATTCTCCAGGCAAGAATACTGGAGTGGATAGCCATTCCCTTCTCCAGGGGATCTTCCCGACCCAGGGATCAAGCTGTGGTCTCCTGCATTGCAAGTGGATTCTTTACCATCTGAGCCACCAGGGAAGCTCCAAAGCAACTATACGCTGATTAAAAAAAAGCAAAAGTCAATGTGGGAAGTGAGGTGCACAGAAAATCAGGAAGACAGTCCTAGACTGGCTCTGCTGCCAACTTTTTTCTGGTCTGACTTTCCCATAGAAGGGGTTGGAGGTATAGCTGAGGTCTCTTCCAGCCCTACAAGTCTTTGGCCAGGAGAACAACACCCACCCTTAATCCTGTATTTGGAATTTAACTGTCTGATGATAAAGGCAACAGTAAAATTTCCATGGTTCTTTTTTAGAATGAAATCCTGCAGTCAGGAGGAAAGAATTAGGACCATTGTGTCTGATGGTGTAGCTGCCACATCTTTACATTTGCCTGAGGTCCGAGCAATGTAATGCCAAACATTAACCACTGTATGTGTGTGTGCGCTTTGCTGCTTCAGTCATGTCTGACTTTTTGCGACCCTATGAATTGTAGCCCACCAGGCTCCTCTGTCCATGTGATTTTTATGGCAAGAATACTGGAGTGGGTTGCCATTTCCTCCTCCAGGGATCTTCCTGACCCAGGGATTGAACCTGCATCTCCTTTGTCTCCTGCATTGCTGGCAGATTCTTTACTGCTGATCCTATTTAATCCTGTAATGATGTTTAAAGTGCAGAGTAGTGGCTTTTAAATATGAATCTTAAAACATTTACAGCATGCACGCATAAGGTACATTTTTAGAAAGCTGAAAGGAAAGGAGAGCTTTGTAGTACCACAATTTATTCCTGAATTGAAGGCAGCTACGCTCACCCTGTACCACCAATGCTGCATTGCTCCTGGATTGCTTGCCTGTCTTCCTTCCACCAATATCAGAGCGTCTTCCATGTGCTGGGAGGGTGACCAACCATCTCAGGTTTTCCTGGACATTCTTGGTTTTAGCACTAGAAGCCCTGTGTCCCACAAACCCCCTAGTCCTTAAGTAAATGGGGACAGTTGGTCAGGCACTCCACAATGCACTGAGTATTGAGTGGGAAGCAAACAATTATAATAGCTCATAGCATATCCCAGTTATTGGGCTTCCCAGGTGGCGCTACTAGTGGTAAAGAACCTGCCTGCCAATGCAGGGGACATAAGCGACTTGGGTTTGATCCCTGAGTCAGGAAGATTCCCTGGAGGAGAGCATGACAAGCCACTCCAGTATTCTTGCCTGGAGAATCCCATGGACAGAGGAGCCTGGAGGGGCCTGGAGGGCTACAGTCCATGGGGTCACAAAGAGACATGACTGAAGTGACTTAATACACACATATCCCAGTTATTATTTTACAGATAAAATGTACATGAGTGAGAGAACTCATCCTTCTATCATATTTTTTTTTTCATAGATAGCTCCTAAATTTTTCTTCAAATGTAAGTCTCCAGATTACCAAAAGGTGGTTCTGTTGTATTTGACTGTGGCAAAATGAAAACATTGAGAATTATGAAGTATTGATTAACAAAATATGAAGTTGTCTCAGTGAACCGAAGTGACTAGTTTCTTTATAAACTCAACATCTATTCAAGACTTAGTGACTTGCAACCAACCTTAAATCATTCTTTCATCTTTTTCACCAGCACATAGTTTAATAGCAGTTGGAAATGTCTGTATGAAGTATTACCTTATAAAGTACTTTTACTGGAGTATGATGGACACACACAGTTATATCTGTGTGGCTTGGTGACTTGCACACAGTGAACACACTGGGTTAAACCATCTTAAAGCACTGGTACCTTATACCATCTCATTTAACGTTCACAGCCACCCTGGAGGTAGGCAAGACAGATTTTATTTATTTATGTGAACTCTACAGGGTGAGCATTTAAAAAAAATATTTTATGGATTTGGCTGCGTTGAGGTCTTAGTTGTGGCGCGTGGGATCTTGCGTTGCAGCCCTTGGGTTTCTCTAGTTGTGTTCCGGGGGCTTAGTTGCTCCAAGGCACGTGGGATCTTAGTTCCCAGACCAGGGATCCAACTTGTGTCCCCTGCATTGGAAGGCAGATTCTTAACCACTGGACCATCAGGGAAGTCCCAAGACAGGTATTTTTATTTCCAGTTCACAGCTGAGCAAATTGAAGCTGAGGCAAATTAAATAGCTCTTGCAGCATCCCTCAGCTAGTAAGAGGCACAGCCTGGATTTGAACCCTGGTCTTCTGGCTCTCGGTGCCAACCTCCTGGTCTCTGTTATCTCTGGCAGAGCAACATAAAAACCACAGGAAGAATGAGGGAGGAGGGGGTAGGTGGAGATCTCACTAAATCACATTTCTGGGTGGTGGGACGCCAAGGAGGATCACTCTGTTTATTTGCTCTCAGTAAAGAAAAAATTTTGAATGTTCAGCACAACTGGACTTAACATTAAGACCTCTTTCATTAAATTGCACCATTTCCTATAAACAGTAATTTGTCCTCAAACGTTCCCAGGGTGGAATAGACACAGAACAGACACATACTGAGTCCCTCTTCGATGTGAAGACTCTCGGGGACAGTTTACAATGAACAATTCCTGTTAAGAATGCACAGGCTTTCCTTGGAGGACTTTGAAATTTGTAGGCAAGATCATAAACAAACAGCTGCCTTTTAAGAACAGTGAGAGACTAGAAAAGAGGAAGAAATTCCCTCCAAAGAACACCATTGGGGCAGCCCTCGAGGCGTGGACTAGCGTGTGAGTGGGGCCTGAGAATCATTCAGTCTGAAAAGGTGGGGGAATAGTGGTTCAGGTGACTTGAGGAGAAGAAAGCAAAGGACATTTGTTATGGAACCATGACTGTCAGTGGAGCTGGACTGAAGGAAGACCATGCTTGGGTTCTCCAGCACATCTGACTGCTGTGCCTAGCTTTCGGGCTAGAGCTGTCCCTACACACCCCTTTGTTTATGCAATCTACCTTCTCCCAGGAAGCTACCAGAGGGAATTATATACCTGGCAGTTTGAGAACAAAGGTAAACAAAGGGCAGACACAGCCTGAGGTCACGGAGTGAGCTGGTAATAACATCACAGATTTCTAAAGGGAAGGGTAGTCTGGTTGCAGCTGCGAACACCTGCAGGGAGGAGGTAGGCACTTGCTTGGGTTCCAACATTCTCCCTTTAACATGCTTTTCCTGATGATAGCAGCAGATTCAGTGCACTAGTGAGTCCTTCCACACAACCTGATCTGATTTAATTCTCAGTCAACCCAAACCTACAAGGGGCTGCCTCCCAGGGACCCAAGATCACCTCAAAACAGCCAATGCCATGGACAAACACACTTCCTACCCAGGGTTACTAGGTCCTAAAACCGTTGCTGATTCTGGCTCTCTTTAGAAGATTGAAACATTTCTGGACTCAATTTGAGGGCACTATTACAGATACGAATTTAAAGAACCATGCACGCGCAGGAGGTGACTATGTATGTATCTGCTAGGCAGGGAGCTTTTTAAAAACAAATTATTTATTTATTTTTGGCTGTGCTGGGTCTTTGTTGCTGGACAGGCTTTTCCCTAGCTGTGTTGAGTGGGGGCTCCTCTTCACTGAAGTGTGAGGTCTTCTCATTGCAGTGGCTTCTCTCGCTGCAGAGCACAGGCTCTAGGGCACAGGCTTCAGTAGTTGCAGCGCGTGGGCTCAGTAGTTTTGACTCCCAGGCTCTAAAGTACAGGCTCAATAGTTGTGGTGCATGGTCTTGGTTATTGCACAGCATGTGGAATCTTTCTGGCCCAGGGATCAAACCCGTGTCTCCCGCATTGGCAGGCAGATTCTTTACCACTGAGCCACGAGGGGAGTCCTGTATTTTGTTTTTAAAACAGAAACTAATATAGAACTCAGAGTTCAGTAAAGTGGTCTGTGATAAAAAGTTAACAAGTCTACATTTGAACAGAATCAGAAACCAGATGCCAAGAACTTGTGTCTATTCTCCTAATAGAAAATAAGCTTCCTGGAAGCATGGTGGTGTCTATCTGGTTCCCTGCTGACTCTCCAATGCCTACAACAGTTCTGCTTAGTTACTGCTTGAATTACTGAATAAGTCTGGGTAGTAGAAATGACCACATGGCCTCTTTTCCCTTCCTGACTCCTGAGGCTGGCCAGAAGTGTTCAGTTAAAATAGATTGCCACGCATCCCATTATCATCTCTGCTCCTGTTTTAACTCAGTGGTTCGTGGGCTTTTCCATGAGAAAACTGGAGTTTTAGCAACATAAAAAAGCATGTACACACACAGATCCTCACTTATTCACTCACTCTCAGAAATGTTGCAGAGACTGGCAACACTCAAGTCACTCTGTTCATAGGTTTACATCAGATTCTAGTGCTCAGCGGGGAAAACCTGGTGGGGATTCCTGTTCACACTGGCTGCAGTGAGAGTGCCTGACTCCCACAGTGACAAAAGCTGACCGAAAACCCAATAGCCAGCAGTTCTGTGCCCAACTCCTGGGCACACAGGCTCTAATTCATGCTTCATGCCAGCCAATTGCTCAAACTGATCTTGCCAGGCCCAAGAATTTCTCTGCTCCCTGTTTAAAAATAGTCCCCCAAATACACTTCTCATTAGATTTATTTTTCTTTCACGTCATTCTGCAATTTGAGCTAGCACACACAGCACGGAATAATTAAATGTGAAGTCAGACCGTGCCTGAAAAGTTAGCCCCGTTGCTCTGAGTCATCACCCCCTCAATTCAGCTAACAGACCTTCCTCAGATGCAGGGTCCACGGGGAGGGCTGAGGCAGGAAGACAGGACTGGAGAAGTGGGGGTCAGCTTGGAGTTTCCCAATCAAACCTCTTCCCTCCCCCACTGCCCTCTCCTCTTGTTGGGACTCTCTTAAAGCAGTCACGTCTTCTATGAAAGGCAAGGCCTGTCTGGACACGAAGCTGCCACAGAAGGTCCTCCAGGCAAGGCTTCCCATAGACGGTTTGGCCAAATTCATAAATTAAGTTGAAAATTTGATCCTGCTTGCTGCCAAGCGGGGCTAATTAATTTCTGTAGAGACTGATGAACAGGAAGCACACTATTCACATTATTTCATCAACAATTAATTCACTAAGCTCAGATTCATTAGCTTCCTGGCATCCACCATCCCAAACAGTGTTGGAAGGTGTTTGTGGAGGGAACCCGGCTATTTTAAGCCTCCTGGAGAACACCTGAGGCTTAGCTGCCTTCTGGCAGGTGACTTCACCCTCCCCCGGAGAGGACTCATTAGGGATTGTTTTGCAGCCCTGGGAGGCAGGCCTGGGTGGTGCTCCATTCCTCCCTGGGATGTTCTGGAACTTTGTGGCCTCCCTGGCAGGGAAAAGCCATGCTCTGGGCTTCATATTAATCGCTGCTTCACTAATGAGCTTCACAGATGCCCTAGGGTGTTCCCAGGGACCGGAAGCTGGAAGGGAAGGAGCTCCAGCTCAGGCGGGTTCAGGGCTTCAGGTTAGTCTCTTTAATTCCACTTGTCCTTCTCAGATTCTCTCCGGACCAGAAGCACTGTGTTCTAGAGCCAAAGGTCCCCAAGTTAGAGCCCTTCATCAATCAGCAGGCACCGGAGGCAATTATGGGTGCAGTTGGGAAAGGCTTCCTGGAGGAAAGAAAGAAAGTGAAACTCGCTAAGTCGTGTCTGACTCTTGGCGACCCCATGGACTATACAGTCCACAGAATTCTCTAGGCCAGAATACTGGAGTGGGTAGCCTTTTCCTTCTCCAGGGTATCTTCCCAACCCAGGGATAGAACCCAGGTCTCCCGCATTGCAGACAGATTCTTTACCAGCTGATCCACACAAGGGAAGCCCCAAATACTTCACAAGAATCTAAGTTCCACAAGGACAGGGACCCTGTCTGCTTTGTTCCCAGATATACTCAGCTTTATACCCAAATTCTAGCACAGGTCCTGACACATAGTAGCTGCTTAACAATTGTGAGAGACGGGAAGAAAGGAAGGGAAGGTGAGAGGAAAGGAAGAGGGACAGAAAGAAGGAAAGGTAATGATCTAAGCTGAAAACTGAGATGACTATGAGTTACTCACAGTAGGAGAAATGGGTGAGATGGCAGTCAAAGCCACGCTGTACAGTTGTACAGGCTGTGCACTGCACATTTCTGGGCACAGTTCAGATCTGTGTACTCAGATCTAGAATTATGCAGTATGCAGTCTGCATTGCTACAGACGGCAGTCCTAGCAACAGAGGGATAAAGAGAGTGTTTGGGGTCGACAGTGCAACATATGCAAAGACCTGGAAGTAAACAAGGAAGAGGAGGTGTGTTGAGTAACTAAAGAAAGTCAGATGAGCTCGAAATCTCCTTCAGGGTGGACACTGTATTTTCTACCTCTCAGTGTCCTCCGTAGGGTACCTCACACACAGTGGCAGGTGAGGAGTAGTCCCTGAATTTAAGTAAGCCTCGCCTTTCCTGTCAGTATAGGTAGCGGCACCCAGGACTCCATGCTGACGTCAAGCCCTGTGGCCTTGCCCAGAGCCATAAGCAAGCTGCTCACTCTTTCGGCGCCCCCAGAGGTGAGAGAAGGGTTTGTTTGATATCACTTCCAGGCATTGTGCTATGGCCCTAGCAGGAGACAGAGGCCTTCCAGTGGTTCCAACTGTCCCCATTTCCTCTTAGAACTGGGAAACTTTTAGGTAATCGCTTGAGTTTATTTTCATCGTACTATCTCAGAATGTTAGAGCCATCAAGAACTGTAGAAATTGTTTTGTCCAGTCCCCACTTTACTCTTGAGGAGACTGTGACTGGGAGAGTGAAATAAAACCACGCAGGGCCACCCAGTTACTTGGCAAAGGGGCCAAGGCTTCACCCTTGTCCTCTGGAAGTTCCTGCATGTCAAAAGCCAGCATTCCTCACCCTCAGTGCCTGCCTGACAGCAGGTGAGGTGTGCTCAGTGGTCCCAGCCAGCTTTGAGTCTAAGCCAAAGTGATGAGCTCAAAGTGATGCTGTGTGGCTCCATCCTTGCCATGGGGCTCCCTAGAACCTTATCCTGCAAGCCTCTGGACCTCAGAGTGTATGGAATGCCGATTGGCCAGATGGGCATCGTGGGAAAAAATAAAAGATGAAAATGTTTGGGGAGGGCCACTTCCAACACCCTCAACCCTCCCAAGGAAGCTGCAAGTTGTCTGCACGGGACAGGAACTTTGCCTGCAATCCTGGTTAGGTGACAGTGGGCATCCTCATTCAGGCCGAGGAGGAATCATAAGAAGCCCTGCAAGGATATACTCCCACAAGCCAGCCACGGGCGTGCACACAGGAAGATGGTCAAGTCAGTTCACCCGGCCAGGCTCCACCGTTGTGACAAGGGATGGCTGAGGAGAATCCTGACTAGGAGATTCTGGCGCTCATTTTTAGCAGTGGTCATATACATGATGGGGCTTCTCAGGTGGCTCAGCGGTAAAGAATCCACCTGCCAATGCAGGAGACATGGGTTCGATCCCCTGTCCTGGAAGATCCCCTGGAGAAAGAAATGGTAACCCACTCTAATATTCTTGCCTAGGAAATCTCATGGACAGAGGAGCCTGGTGGGCTATAGTCCATAGGGTTGCAAAAGAGTCGGACGCTACTTAGAGCCTGAACAAAAACAACAACATACACATGACATCCTCTCTGTCCGTGAATTTCCCTTTCAGTCTCTCATAGTACACTTGTGGCTAATCAGGCATGGGCCCACAGGGCAGGCAAGTCAGAGCACTTAAAGCCACCCTCTTCAGAAGGCCTGACTTGCTGGGACTCTGTGTCCTTGGGAGAAAGCACTCCCATGTCATCCCCGGGGCTCTTTTCCCTGGGACAGTTCTGTGCATCACTACTTCCCCATTCCCCCTGGGTGTGCTTAGAAGCAGGACTTTACTGAGGCTCCAGGACGGGAACATTTTGCAAAAAAAAGTTTGCTATTGCCCTCTCACCACTACAAACAGGAACAGAGGTTGTGTTTCGAAGCTGAAATTCTTCACTTAAGGAAGGTTGAATAGGGTTTCCCCAGTGGCGCAGTGGTTGGGAATCCACCTGCCAATGCAGGGGCCATGGGTTTGATCCCTGGTCCAGGAAGATCCCACATGCCGAGGCATGACTAAGCCTGTGTGCCACAACTACTGAAGCCCACACGCTCTAGAGCCTTTGCTTCACAAGAGAAGTCTCTGCGATGAGAAACCTGTGCACCGCAATTAGAGAGTAGCACCCTCCCCTGACATTGCCACAGCTAGAGAAAGCCTGTGTGCCGAAACAGACCCAGCACAGTGAAAAACAAATAAATTAATTTTTAGAAAAAGGTTGAACAAGCAAAAAAATGGGACACTTAGCTTTTAGGGTCACAAGGCCCTTCTTTACAACTCGTAAAAATGGATGAAGTCTGCATTCATGCTAGAAGCTGTGCCAGGGTGCCAAGCAAATGCCAGCAAACTTTAAGAAATTTCTATCTGACTGAGAATAAATGGTATGAAAGATGAAAGAAAGCTATCACTCAGATGCCCGAGAAAGTAGCAAAACCTTGTGGGAGGAGTAGAAAAGATCCTGGACACCATGAACGTCTTCTAATTGGAAAGGGTAAAAGTTGGAGGGAAGGAGAGGAGACCAGGGCTGGGGCTTGAGGTTTAGAAGCTGCACTAGGCCAGAGGCTTGGAGGAGTGGGAGGAGGTGGGGGGAGGGTACGTTTGAAAGAGCAGATGTCCAGCCAGCAGCCCCTGGAGGCACATCAGGCAAATGTGAAGGCTGCTGTGCTGGAAGGTCCGGTGCAAAGGCTGCGTCATTCAGCCCCGGCCCCTGGTGGCCCAGAGGTCTTCTGGGAGCGGGGCCCAGGGTTGTGGTCCAAGGAGAGGGTTGGCAGGAGAGGAAAGCTGTTTATGCACCAATCCAGGGCCCTGCGTGGAGAATCCAGATGCCAGGATCTCTCCATTTACTTAGGTCCCTGGGCCACTGAATGGTTCCCAGTTACAAGATCAAAGAGAAAACCAAATCAAATAGCAGCATTAAAACCAAGCCAGGCAGGAGGAGGATCGAGAAACTTTGAACGTCCGGTTTTGATTTTTGTCTTGTGGGTGATGAGGAAATAGATCTGAAGAAAAGTCTGGTTGTACAAGGATGAAATACCCAAAGAGGAGGAGATGCCATAAAATAAGGATAATGATATAATAATAGTAGCAGCAGCTAACATTTATTGAACAGTCACTAAATGCCAGATTCAAACTTCTAAATGCTTTAATCCTTACCAAAAAAATCAGGCTTATTATTTTATATATATATATACACATAATAATATATATATTATTATTATCACTACCCCCCATTTTAATAAACATGGAAACGGAGGCTCTGAAAGGTTCAGGAACTTACACAAGGTATGAGAGCAAGATCACACTTCTGAGAAATATTTACTGCAAAAAATACATTTTATGCAGTATCCACTTTATGCTCTCTATAAAATTCAGGAATGCTTTCAAGACACAAAACCTGAATTAAGATGAAAGAAAAAAATAGGAAGGAAGCCGGATGACATAATGATAAAATGATGTGAATCTGACATGTTATGGTGGAATTCGAAGCCTTAGAAGCCATAAAGAGCAGAATTTATACTGGAGAAAATGAACGTGGAATCCGTTTCTTCATCTGTTGAGGGCATGGAGTGGAGGAGGGGTGACAGGA
>NW_011489876.1:1121112-1128892 GCF_000754665.1 Bison bison bison | reverse complement strand
ACAGGAACGGTGTTTAGGTTGAGAATCATGAGATGTCCAGGCCCAGGACTCGGTTCTTTCATTGGAAACATTGACGCATTTTCATCCGTCTGGAAAGATCTGGATTTGATCCCACCCAAGGAAAGAGGATCAAACCAGATGACTTCTTTGTTTGCTTTCCAGCTCTTCCATTCTGTGAGTTTTTCTT
This sequence comes from Bison bison bison, assembly GCF_000754665.1. Lineage (NCBI taxonomy): Eukaryota > Metazoa > Chordata > Mammalia > Artiodactyla > Bovidae > Bison > Bison bison. The sequence goes on along the minus strand of NW_011489876.1, from coordinate 1,128,705 downwards.
CTATCGACAAGCATAAATGGGTCCTATCAAAAGTTAGGTTTTTTGATAGTGACTTGGGGTGGGGGTGGTGAAGCTCTTAGATCTATTTACCTTTCTCCTATTAAAAAAATTCCAGTCCAGAAAAAAATTTCTTCTGTGGGGCTCACACCTCCCCGACTCTGAGCCTCTGAACTTTAGGTGGGTCTCCTTCCTCGCTTCCAGCTCTTGGGGATGGCACTGGTGGCCTTCTGCTCCCTTTTCACAGTGGGATTTCAAGCTGAGCTTTAGCGGCTGCCTTCTGAGCCCAAGGGGAGATACTGTGTGAGAACAAAATCAACACTCTGGAAGAACAGAGCTGTGTGGAGTACTAATAATATCGGTTGGCCCCTACATTAAGTTGTGCCTGACACTTAGCACTACGCCAGGACTATCCAGTAACATCAGCCAATAAATTCCCTTTTTGTTTAAGCCAACTTGAGCGGGGCTTTCTATCACTTGTAACCAAAAGATTTCCAACTGATTCGACTGGGCAGAATAAATCAATAATAGAGTCTAAAGGCAAGCTTACTTCTCTGAGAAACTGTGGCTGCTGGATGTAGCATTAATATTAACATCTGGCTCATGAAAACATTCTATCTTAAGATACTTTTCAAGAACATTCAACAGAAGGAAAATCAATGAGCTATCCATAAAGGGCATATACATAAACACGACTTCATTCACGTGTGGTTTTAGCATTTTAACTGCCCTGAGGGCTACCTTCATAACCTTTGACCCTCAGGGTCTCAAAAACCAAACGAAATAAGAAATGGAACAAATTGAAGGTGACATGACTTGTTTCTCTACCCTGATGCCAAGTCTATGCAGTTTGAAGACAAGTCTGTTGTTTTCCAAATCGGTAGAAATGCTCCATCTCCCATTAGACAGTCTATGCTTGTGTTAGAGAGAAAGAGGTAAAAAGAAGACAATCTCTTTTGTCTATCTAACACCCTCCCCTGACTCTGTTCCCATGTTCTGGACATATTGCCTCCTTCCATTCTCTTAAATTTGCTATGATTTTTCCTGCTTTTTCCTTCACATATGTTTTCCTGCATAGCACCTACTGCTGTTGGTCATAAAATGCTTCTTGATATTCACTGAATGTCAAATTCTTTCTCAATGTAAGGTCTGCATGGCAGTGGCTGCATAGGTTTTAGCCTCTATACACAGGGCAGCCAAACAAGAAAGCAATACTTTTTGAAAAAGTGAATGACTAAATGTATGAATGACTGCTTGTTGTATTTTTGAGGTTAAAAGAGATGAAGGAGTGAGTTTTTTCATACATTATTTTTGATTGACACTTTTTTCTTTCTCTAAGGCTTTTTCTTTAATATAAGGTTGATATTTTGTCAACCGATTTAGAGCTTTGATTTCATCAGAGGAAGGGAGAGGAGGTGAGGATGCTCAGAACCCAAGGGACGGAGGAAGGTGGGACTTGGTGCTGCCTAGAAACTGGTTCTGTGGGTTGATCTTTCTCTGGATGTAGGAGTGGGCTGTTTAGAGGAGGGAATAAAAGCTATGTTGATTCCACTTCTGGAAGGAATCTAAACAGCTGGTACCAGGAGTCAACACAGGTGGTGGGTGGTTCAAATTCTGATTTAGAGTAAAAGAACATTAATGCATCTATCCTGCTCAGAACTTCCCAGTTTGTCATTATCTGGAGACCTTGGAGAGCTACAAAGGGAGTGGAATGTGAAGCAAACAAACACCAGCTTTCTTTAAAAACAAACAAACAAACAAAAAAAACACGAATGATGCCTCATCCAGTGGGGGAGTATTATGTATCCATTAAAATAGTTTATGTGAAACATGATAATGCTATAGCATGAGATCTAAAAACAAAAATAAGAAAAAAGAAAAAGAAGCAGGACTCAGTGTTGTAGCTACAGGATAATAACGACTGGGCTGATAAATACACCCAGCCTGGCAGGGCCTGGCTTGCCTCCCCAGCAGCATCTCTTATCACCCCTCCTCCCCGAGGCCCCTGCCCTCTGCCCTCCAGCTATCCTGAACCCACATTTCACTCATGCCTTCCTCCCATCACCATCCCTCCCCTTGCCTGGACACCTCCCTTTGACTCTCCAGGTCTCAAATGTCTCTTCCTCTAGAAACCCTTTCCTAAACCCAGAGTCTGACTGAGGAAGAGTGCCGAGGTCAAGCCCCTCCAGTGTATACTTCTGGGTCATCATACTCACAGGGTCTCTCTCCGTAGGCTGTGAGTTCTGTGAGGATGAATGGGCCATTCTTGTCCCATGCTTAGCACTCAGCACAGTGCCAGACACAGGGTCTCAATAACTATTTGTTGACTATAAACTTTAAGGAAATAGGCCAAAATGTTGCCAGTGGTTGTCTCTAAAGTAAGGCAACTCATGCTGATTTGTTTTCTTTCTTTCTACTTTTTTGTTTTGTTTGTGTTTTTTTTTTTTTTTAGTTTTCTATAATAAGCGTGGGGCTTCCCAGATGGCGCTAGTAAAGAACCCCACCTGCCAATGCAGGAGACGCAAGAAACAAGGGTTGGATCCCTGGGTTGGGAAAATCCCCTAGAGGAGGGCATGGCAACCCACTCCAGTATTCTTGCCTGGAGAATCCCATGGACAGAGGAGCCCGGTGGGCTACAGTCCATAAAGTTGCAAAGAGTCGGACACGACTGAAGCTACTTAGTGCACGCACCCACACACATAATAGGCATGGGTTACATTTATGATAGGAAAACAATAGCAGCCTTTTTTGTTGTTGTTGTTGCGTGGCATGTGGGATCTAGTTCCCCAACCAAGGATCTAACCTGGGACCCCTGCACTGGGAGCATTGAGTCTCAACCACTGGACCACCAGGGAAGTCCCAATAGCAGACCTTTAACTGTAAAATATCTCAAGAAGGCATGAACTGCAGCAATACCAACACTGTTTTCTTTTTTGTTTTCATAGGAGAACGGTGGAACTTCATCTACATTTTTAGGTCTTTATCTAAGGAAAAGCGTACAAATCCAGGAGGAGTGTCCTGTGGCCAGCAGTCTGTGCAGGGCTCACGTCTAACATTCTCCCAGCCAAGCTTCCTATCCTGGCCACCTCACCCTGCCTGGGACAGGCTTTTTTGACTCTGTTTCCAGCAACAGAACAGGCATTAGTCTTAGCAAAGCCTTGCTGAATGCCTTGATACCAGTTTTAGGGATAAAATGAACTTTGATTGATGCAAAGTATGATGTGTTTTGTGCCCGTGTTCTAGACATTTGGGTAGGCATGCCAGGGAAAGTTTCCCTCAGCCTTAGAAACAGTAGCACAATTGGTAGGTGTGTGAATGTAAAGTTATACTCTAATCTAGAGGTAAGATTTGAAGCAACCTCAGGACTTCACTGGCAGCCTGATTTAGTGGTTAAGACTTTGTGCTTTCAATACAGGAGACAAAGGTTCGATCTCTGGTCGGGAAACTGAGATCCCACATACTGTGCAGTGCAGCCAAAAGAGAAAAAAAGCAACCTCAATCTTCTAGGCAATGACTAATTAAAAAACAAGCCAAAAAAGAAAAAGGAAAATGATAAAGAGCATGCTCATTTATACACCCTAGCAAGTTCACAAGGGCCAGGCTGTCCAATTCATGCCCTGGAAACCCCAAAGAACATGGCAGAGCCTCCCTCGGGGTCTGTTTTTGGGGACTTTGGATACATTTCTAATGAGCACAGTCTGGGCTTGTCAAGAATCTCAGATCATCATGTCCTAGGGGTGTTTTCCACGGGGGCACACTGCTTGCCACTGCAAAGTCACCCAGGACTTGGCTGTAATAGCACAAAATAAAGGACAAGACACCAGAACTAGAAACAGCCTTTGAAGAGCATCTAGGGACATCCACCCCTCCTTTTACAGAGAGAGAAGCACAATCAGAGAGGTTAACAAGTCTGCCCCAAGTCACACCGCAATGAAAGTAACTCTGTGATATAAAATTAACAAAGAGGATGCTCCCAGCCTCCTGGCTCCCCGAGCAAAGGTAGCTGTAATTTAGGGTCAGCTTGACCAAATGAGATCAAGGCAGGCAGGGGAGTGAGGGGAGTGAGCCTTATATTTCAGGGTGCTTCCTACAAAAATTCTTTTTATAATTTTTAATTGGTTCTGAAGAGTGATTATCCTCAGTTATCTGAAATACTGATTTCTAGGCTATGTCCCAGTATTGCCAGACAGATAAAGAACTCCTTAAATAGTTACTTACTCTTTTCTCTCTATTGTTGCTAAATGAATTCAGTACCCCCGCCCCCACCCCCGCAACACACTGAGATTTCCAAGGGATTCCACTGGCAGACTGCGTACTTTCTGAGGGCAGGGTCCAACTTGCCCGTTTTTGTACAGTGCCTGCAGCTGTGCTTTTTCTGGATGATTGAACAAATGAATGAACAAATGAATGAATATTTGAGATTCAGTAGTCAAGCTGTCCTATTTAACTTTCGATGTAGCACACCCATGTCTTGAGGCCAATTCTTAAAATCCATATTGTAGATGCATTTGGTATGACAGGAAATAATTAAAACACACCATAAGCATTGAGGGAATGCTTGTCAACGTGCATTTCTATAACCAACAAACAATGTGGAAACTGCATTTTTCCCTGTAAACCAGGATGTGCTGACATGTGGGAAAAAAAAAAAAAAAAACAACTCACCTTCAACACAATATGTAAAACCAAGTTGGGAAGAAAGAAATCACAGAAAGTAGTGACTCTGTATTTTTGATTCAAGATTTACACACATGTAGTTTTGTATTTGGGCTTCCCTGTGGCTCAGATGGTAAAGAATCTGCCTGCCAATGCAGGAGACTGGGGTTTGATCCCTGGGTGGGGAAGATTCCCTGGAAAAAGGAGTTTGGTAGGCTAGGTCCATGGGGTCCCAAAGAGTCAGACATAACTGAGCGACTAAGTACATACACAGTTCTGTATTTTTTTTTGCAAACTTACCTTTTCCTCCCTGGATAGCTGTTAAAAACATTTTCCCACTCAGTTCTCTTATTTAGCACCTCCTAAAAATAAAAGCTATTATTTATTTTAATGAGCAAAATTTGGGGATCCCCTCCTCCTACTCATCTTCATCTTCTCTGAGACTACAAATTAAATCAGGATGAACCTCAGGTCTAGACTCTCGCAGGTGTCATTTGAATCACAGATTTAAGCTGTTTACATCCCACATCATTTTATTTATCCTTCAACATCAGGGCTCTGTTTAATTAAAAAATTCTCTTTGGTCCTCCTGCCGAGTTTGTGCCATCTCCGTGCGAGGCACAGAGGTGGTTTTGCTCGAAATTCCATCTCTGCCTCTGTCTGCTCTGACAGAACACTTCTGGCCGCCCAAATCCCGAGCTTGCTTGCCTTGAGTATCGGGAGTCTTGAAAACCACAGGCGATTGCCAACGACGTCTCCCTTTACAAGCTGTTCTCCAAAGGCTAACGCTGATCTTCCCCAGACGCTAAATCATAACCTTCGTGTTTTTCGTATTTCACATTCTAGCCGCAATTTCAACATCCCATCCCCGTGACATTAGGGAATGATAAATCAGCGGGCGGGACAGCTCCCCTGTACAGACTGGTACGGGCGGACCCGGCTCTGCCAACGCCCTCACTCCGGCCAGATGTCGGAGCCCCGCGGGGTTAACCCTTTCCCACAGCTCACCTCCGCCTGGCCAACCAGAAACTTCCTCAGGCAGCTGTATTTAACAACGTAACACAGCTTTTATTTCTCCTCTTTTTAAACGTTCCTCCTTTTTGTCTTTTCCCTCCTTTTCTTGCCTTGCCAAACCCAATAGAGGCAAATAAAAATGCTATCGAACCATGGCTGATGTAAATGTTTATTTTTTCTTAAATCAGTCTGTATTAAAACCATTTTGCTCTGGCCTCTTCAATGATTAGTATTAGAGGAGAATGAGGGTGGAAAGACTTTTTTTTAAGTGAAGAAATACTTAATGCTAATGTTTTGTTGCTGTTATCTTTTAAAAGTAGCTTTATTGAAGCATCATTTACATACCATGGAATTCATCCATTTTGCCAGGACCATGCAGTGGTTGGGTTTCCCCCGAGGCTCAGGGGTAAAAAACCCGCCTGCAGTGCGGGAGAGTGGCAGAAGCCATGGATTTGATCCCTGGGTCGGGAAGATCCCTTGGAGAAGGCAATGGCAACCCACTCCAGTATTCTTGCCTGGAGAATCCCATGGACAGAGGAGCCTGGCGACTAAACAACATGCAGTGCTTTGGGATATATTTATAGAATTGTGCAACTGTACCTGTAATCTAATTTTAGAACATTTCTATTTCATCCCCCCCACCAAAAAAAGCCCATTTGCAGTAACTTCTGTACCCACCCCTGCCAGACCCAGGTAACTGCTAATTTACCTTCTGTCTCTATAGATTGCCTTTCCTAGGCATTTCGTGCATGTGCAATTATACAATAGGTGGTCTTTTATGTCTGGCTTCTTTCACTTCGCCTAATGCTTTTGAAGTTCAGAGCTAATGGCTTTTATAAGTTGGCAAAGCCGTTTGGAATGGTCAAACTGTCCCAGGTACTAGAATCTAATATGCACACGCTAAGTGTGCACTCAGAGTACATGCTGTGTAGACGTGTCCCATGAAATAAGGTGAGAGATTCACTCCTCTGTTTAGTGTCAAGTTCTAAGGTATGGTGGTGGATGGGGGGCGGGGGGTGGTGCTGTCTGTCATGAGCCACGTGCAAACACAGAGCATTTCAATTAGTAGTTGGTATTGGTTTTGTTTTAGAGAGAGTAAAATCCAAACCATTCAATTCACCAGTTATTTAAATAACAGATCAAGGCCAGATAACTTTATTAAGAACTAGAGCTTTAAAACTCTCCCCTTTTCATATCATCTAATAAGATTAAGAAGAGGTGGCAAGAATAAACAGAAGAACTATACAAAAAAAGATATTCATGACCCAGATAACCACGATGGTGTGATAACTCACCTAGAGCCAGACATCCTGGAATGCCAAGTCAAGTGGGTCTTAGGAAGCATCACTATGAACAAAGCTAGTGGAGTTGATGGAATTCCAGTCGAGCTATTTCAAATCCTGATGTTAAAATGCTGCACTCTATGCCAGCAAATTTGGAAAACTCAGCAGTGGCTACAGGACTGGAAAAGGTCAATTTTCATTCTGGTCCCAAAGAAAGGCAATGCCAAATGTTCAAACTACTGCACAATTGCACTCATCTCACATGCTAGCAAAGTAATGCTCAAAATCCTCCAACCCGGGCTTCAACAGTACATAAACCATGAACTTCCAGATGTTCAAGTTGGATTTAGAAAAGTCAGAGAAACCAGAGATCAAACTGCCAATATCCGCTGGATCATCAAAAAAGCAAGAGAGTTCCAGAAAAGCATCTACTTCTGCTTTATTGACTATGTCAAAGCCTTTGACTGTGTGGATCACAATAAACTCTGGAAAATTCTTAAAGAGATGGGAATACCAGACCACCTTACCTGCCTCCTGAGAAATCTGGATGCAGGTCAAGAAGCAACAGTTAGAGCTGGACATGGAACAACAGACTGGTTCCAAATCAGGAAAGGAGTACATCAAGGCTGTATACTGTCACCCT
>NW_011489876.1:1097032-1121012 GCF_000754665.1 Bison bison bison | reverse complement strand
AGACCACCTTACCTGCCTCCTGAGAAATCTGGATGCAGGTCAAGAAGCAACAGTTAGACTGACATGGAACAACAGACTGGTTCCAAATCAGGAAAGGAGTACATCAAGGCTGTATACTGTCACCCTGATTATTTAACTTATATGCAGAGTACATCATGCGAAATGCCAGCCTGGATGAAGCACAAGCTGGAATCAAGATTGCTGGGAGAAATATCAATAACCTCAGATATGCATATGACACCATCCTTATGGCAGAAAGTAAAGAATAGCTAAAGAGCCCCCTGATGAAAGTGAAAGAGAGTGAAAAAGTTGGCTTAAAGCTCAACATTCAGAAAACTAAGATCATGGCATCTGGTCCCATCACTTCATGGCAAATAGATGGGGAAACAGTGACAGACTTTATTTTTCTGGGCTCCAAAATCACTGCAGATGGTGACTGCAACCATGAAATTAAAAGACGCTTGCTCCTTGTAAGAAAAGCTATGACCAACTTAGACAGCATATTAAAAAGCAGGACATGACTTTGCTGACAAAGGTCTGTCTAGTCAAAGCTATGGTTTTTCTAGTAGTCATGTATGGATGTGAGAGTTTATAAAGGAAGGTGAGTGCCGAAGAATTGATGCTTTTGAACTCTGGTGTTGGAGAAGACTCTTGAGAGTCCCTTGGACTACAAGGAGATCAAACCCGTCAATTCTAAAGGAAATCAGTCCTGAATATTCATTGGAATGCTGAAGCTGAAACTCCAATACTTTGGCCACCTGATGCGAAGAACAGACTCATTGGAAGAGACCCTGATACTGGGAAAGATTGAAGGTGGGAAGAGAAGGGGATGACAGAGGATGAGATGGTTGGATGGCTTCACTGACTCAATGGACATGTGTCTGAGTAAGCTCCAGGAATTGGTGATGGACATGGAAGTCTGGCATGCCGCAGTCCATGGGATCACAAAGAGCCGGACATGACTAAGTGACTGAATTGAACTGAATAAGATTATATATGTTAAGGCACTTTGCATAGTGAAATGATATACTCGCAGGGAAAGTATTTTTTATGCTAACTAATATATATCATTCAAGGAGTAAGAAAGAGGAAGTAACACAGAAGAGGAGGTTGAAGCCGAGCAAAATGAAGAGAGGAGTGAAAAAGAGATTGAGGCTATTTGTGGGGCCATGACAGGGGGTAACCTGTCTCTACCTGACCCAGTTATATTCTCGACAGTTAGTGATGACTTTGCAGCTTTTTGACTGCTCTTTAAAATTTTCATCATTGAATATTTGCAACAGCTGCCCTGACAAGGAACCCTTTTCCCACCTGAGGGTTATGGCCAGTGTGTTGATTCACAGCCATGGCTGCACATCAGAAGACCCTTTGGAGCTTTTTAAAAATTTTTCGTTTGTTTATTTGGCTGCTCTGTGTCTTTCTCTAGTAGCAGAGCACTGGGACTGCTCTCGTTGCTGTGTGTGGGCTTTTCATTGGGGCGACTTCTCTTGTTGTGGAGCATGGGCTCTAGGGCACGCAGGCTTCAGTAGTTGCGGTACATGGGCTTAGTTGCTCTGCATGTGGGATCTTCCTGGATCACAGATCCAACCCGTGTCCCTGACATTTGTTGGAAGATCTTTACCACTGGATCAACAGGAAAGTTCCTCTGGGGAGCTTTTAAACTCTACCCATGCCCAGGTTGGATCCTAAATCAATTACATCAACATCTCTGGAGGTAGGGCCTGGGCATAAGTATTTTTGAAAAGCTTCCCCAGGTGGTTCAGTTTAGGGCCAGGCTAGAGAATCAGTGGGCTACACAGAGCAGTGCCTATCAAATTTATATGCTTATAAATTACATATGATCTTGTTATACTGAAGACTCTGATTCAACGGATCTGAAATGGTGGCTTGAGACCTTTAGAACAAGCTCACAGATAATACTGATGCTGCTGCTCCTCAGCCACACACTGTCAGGTGAAGAGCTAGAGAAAAATCCAAGATTTTTTTGCATGCACGGAATGTTCCATCATCTATCTCTGTTCTGGACTAGCAGCGTTAGCATTACCTGAGAACTGGCTGGAAATGCAAATCCTTGGGCCTTACCTTAGATTCATTAAGTCAGAAATTCTGGGGGCAGAACCCAGCAACAAATTGTTTTAATATGCTTTACAAAGGCCTGTATATTCAAAGCTATGGTTTTACCAGTAGTCATGTACAGATGTGAGAGTTGGACCATAAAGAAGGGTGAGTGCCAAAGAGTTAATGGTTTCAAACTGAGGTGCTGGAGAAGACTCTTGAGAATCCCTTGGACAGCAAGGAGATCATGCGAAGGACTGGTACTGAAGCTGAAGCTCCAGTATGTTGGCCACCTGATATAAAGAGCTGACTCCTTGGAAAAGACCCTGATGCTGGGAAAGATTGAGGGCAGGAGGAGAAGGGGATAACAGAAGATGAGATGGTTGGATGGCATCACTGACTCAATGGACATGAGTTTGAGTAAGCTCCGGGAGTTGGTGAGGGACAGGGAAGCTGGGGATGCTGCAGTCCATGGGGTCATAAAGAATCAGACACGACTTAGTGACTAAGCAACAGTGATAATTGTTTTATAATGCTGTGTTAGTTTCTGCTATGTAATGAAGGAAATCAACCATTGTGTACATATATCCCCTCCCTCTTGGACCTCTCTCTCATTCTACCCTCTATCCCACCCCTCTAGGTCATCACATACCACTGAGCTGAGCTTCTTGTGCTTTATAGCAGCTTCTCACTAGCTAGCTATTTTACACATGGTAGTGCATATTTGTCTATCCCAGTCTCCCAGGCCTTCCCACTCTCCCCTTCTCCTCACCCCTGCCCCGTGTCCACATGCCCAATTTACCTGCTTCTCTATTCTTGCCTTGGAAATAGGTTCATCTGTACCATTTTTTCTAGATTCAAGAGCATTAATTTTAGATCAAGCATAATAACATGTCCCATCTATATTTTATTTCAGGATTGGGGCCCACGGTAAAGTTAATTATGATGGTCTCTAGTAGAAACCTTGTGAATTAGAGGCACTACTTTGTTTAGTTTCGAAGTATGCACAAATGTGGAAGGCTCCAGGTGGTGGCTCCACGGTGGGAGGAGGGACCTGGGAGCCTGGCAAGTGTCCTGGCTCTGCCACTAACCAGGTTTCAGGGCCCCCTGGACTTCCCAAGTGGCTCAGTGGTAAAGAACCCACCTGTCAAGCAGGAGACACGGGTTCTATCCCTGGTTCGGGAAGATTCCCCTGGAGGAGGAAATGGCAACCCACTCCAGTATTCTTGCGGAGAATTCCATGCACAGAGGAGCCAGGCGGGCCCCAGTCCATAGGGTCACAAAGAGTTGGACGTGACTGAATGACTAAGCACAGCACTCATAAGCACAGCGCTCACACATAGGGCTACCTGTCACTCATGCTCATCTGCAAAAGAAGATGCAGTGTCAGATTATTAGCTCTAAAGACCTGTTCTAGCTCTAGTTGTTAAATTGTAAGTTAGGACTCCAAATGCTCTTTAAACTGAAGGGAAAGCCTGACTTCAGTGATGTTTTCTCCATTAAAAAAAAAAAAGCCTTTCTATTTTACGGAAAGGGTTAAGTATCTAATATGCCCTAAAGCATCAAGGGCTTGTCTCGGCATCCCATCCTCCTTATCCCTGATGAATTGCCTGACACTTCCCTGATCTCACAGCTCTTTTCTTTAGAAAATAACATTTGGTTCCTGTCATGGCAGAAGCCTGGGCTTTGCTGATTTAAGGCCATAAAGGAATGCGACAGAAAATTTAAATACTCTCATATCTATAAAAGTATGAAATACAAATGTTAATATAAAACACTCCTTATGTACAATAGAGTTATCTCTAATTGTGAGCAGTTCAGTTACTATTTGTTCATACCTAATTCTCTTACGGAAGTGCATAACTTGGATAGAGTTACAGTTTTCTACACTTTTAGGCCATATTAACTCAACTGTCACCTTGAGATTCAGTTGTTCAGTCACTCCGTCCTGTCCGATTCTTTGTGACCCTGTAGTTTGCAGTACGCCAGGCTCCTCTGTCCTTGGGATTCTCCAGCGTTCTTTTATCAGTAGTTAAATAGGTTTAGCAGGCAATGAACCCACTCCAGTGTTCTTGCCTGGAGAATCCCAGGGACGGGAAGCCTGGTGGGCTGCCGTCTATGGGGTTGCACAGAGTCGGACACGACTAAAGCGACGTAGCAGCAGCGGCAGGCAATGACCAGTGTCCCTGTCTGTCTTCAATTGCTTTCTTCGCTAAACTAGGATATTTCACATCTTCCTTCCTTCATGAATTCAGTGAATATTCATGGGATGACTTCTACATGGTAGACTCTGTGCCAGAACCTGGAGTCATTGGCCAGTCCCTGGTCAGGGAACTAGATCCCACAACTAAAGATCCTGCATGCCACAGTGAAGACTGAAGATCTTACAGGCGAAAACTAAGACCCTGCGTAGCCAAATAAAATTACAAACAGAAAAAGTGAAAAAAAAAAAAAAAAGATTTTCAGCCTAGTAACTGAATTTTTGACAGATCCCATTAAGTCTTATACTTTCCCTAGTAGGTTTCTCTCCCATCCCAAAGGCAGCTATTCCAAATGTCTCCCAATTCCTATTCAAACCCCATCCTACTTTCTTATCAGATATTCTTTATCGCCTTCCTAGGGCAAACAGAGGCCACGAATGCTATTCTTTTGGCTTTCCTTTCCTCTGCAGACGTACTCAGTTACCATAACTTCACTCATTCTCATCTAGAGCTACTCATTTATTTTTTCTGCCCTTGTTTAAGCCCCAGCTCAAATGTCACTTCCTGTTTAATACCATAAGAATAATCATAATGCCATCACTAACAGGTATGAAAAATCTGGTCCTGGGCTGAGCATTGAACAGGATTTATCTCAATTTCATCCTCACAGAAAACTATGAGGAGGGCATCATGTCCATTTGGTAGACAAGAAATGAAAAATTAGGTTCAGTAACTTGCCTTGCTTTGTGTTCACGCTCAGTCTTGTCCAACTCTTTGCAACACCATGGACTGTAGCCCACTGGCCCAAATTCTGTCCCCGGAATTTTCCCAGCAAGGATACTAGAGTGGGTTGCCATTTCCTACTCCAGGGAATCTTCCCAACCCAGGAATTGAACCTGTGTCTCCTGCATTGGCAGGTGGATTCTTTACTACCGAGCCACCTGGGAAGCCCAGGTTAAGTAATTTACCCAGCATTAGACGAGGGTGGAGATGGGTTTCAAGCCTGGATCTGCCTGGAACTCAGAGTCCTGCTTCGAAGCAGGGGATGCAGTCTCCTGGGGCTCCCCCAGCCCTGTCATTTGTATCCACCCTGTGCACACACATCCTCTCCCCACACCTGCTAATGCCGTCTGTCTCCTGTTTTCCCCACCTAACTTGGAGCACCCAGGGGAGAGAGACTCTATCTGATTCATAATATCCTCCCCAACATCTGCCATTCCTGTTGCATGGAGGCCACCAGTGGAGTTTTACTGACCGAGGGGATGAGGTCTGACGCAGCAGAAAGCAGGGCTGTACCAGAGACTGGTCTCCAGCAGAGTGGTTAGTCTGCTATGAGGTGAGCAGTGGCAGGTATGGGGTTTGCTGTGCTGTGCTGTGCTTAGTCGTTCCATCATTTCCAGATCTTTGCGGCCCCATGAGTTGAGTGGGTTGTCATGCCCTCCTCCAGGGAATCTTCCCAACCCAGAGATCAAACCCAGGTCTCCCGCATTGCAGGCAGATTCTTTACCATCTGAGCCAACAGGGAAGCCCGGTATGGGATTTACCTCCCTGCATTATTTACCATTTATTCAACAAATGTTTATTGTGTGTCTTCTGTGTGTCAGGCACTATTTTAGTTGCTAGAAACACAGTGGGTGAGCCAAGCAGACAAAAAAATCCCCACCCTCAGGAAGCTGATATTCTAGCGGTGCAGGCAAATGAGTTCGCCAGGCACTTTGCCCACATTTTCAGTCCCCAGTTCTTTCCCTCTTTTTCCTCAAGGTTGGGGTGCTTATTAGGTGATTTCTTGTCAAACGTTCTCAGATCTTCTAAGAGTTACATCTCCTGTACTTATTGCTCAGGCTAAACAGCTGTGTGTGCTCAGTCGCTCAGTCTTGTCCAACTCTTCGTGACCCCATGGACTGTAGCCCACCAGGCTCCTCTGTCCATGGGATTTCCCAGGCAAGAATACTGGAGTGGGTTGCTATTCCCTTCTCCAGAGGATCTTCTTGACCCAAGGATTGAACCCTTGTTTCCTGTGCCTCCTGCATTGGCAGGCAGATTCTTTACCACTGAGCCACCGCGGAAGCCCAAACAGCTGAAGAACCACAGATAAGAGCAAGTACTGAACAGACAGTGTATAGGCTCAGATGTCCCCTCCCTGCAAAACCTCTACAGGTATCGTCCTCCACAGAGTTCTTTTGTAGTCTGGATACGACATGATCTATTTCCCATTTTTCTGTGACTATTAAATTGTGAGCTGAGTTCCTTGGGAGGGCGAGAAAGAGCACTTTAAAAAAAAAAATTATTTGTTTGGCTGTGCGGGGTCTTAGTTGCAGCATGCAAGGTCTAGTTCCCTGACCAGAGATTGAACCCCAGCCCCCTGGACTGGGAGCACGAAGTCTTAGCCACTGGACCTCCAGGGAAGTCCCAGCAGCTGCTTTTGGAGTCATGTCCTATTGTGTCACGGGGCCTTCGCTCCCCTCTTCTGGGTGGAGAGCACCTTGGGTGCTGGAGCTCACCCATCCCCTCCTCACCCCAAGCCAGGGATGGGAAATTGCTCTTCTCGCCCCAAGCCGTGGATGGAAAATTGCTCTTGACCTCTGGGCCCTTCCAGGACTGAATGAGGTGGGAAACTGCTTCCGGATCTGGTCTAGAGGCAGCTGCTACAGTGATTCCATCAAGCCATCCATCGGTCCCCAGTCTGACTAGGGGTTCTCGCACGCCCACTTCAGAAGAGATCACAGACAAGGCATGAAGCCTACGCAGGGTGTATGCCCCCTTAAGCCCTAGGAGAGAAAGGAAGGCTCTTTGCTCTGCCACATGCCTCAGTGCACCATGCTGCCTGGTGCCCAGGAGCCTCCTCCACTCTGCTGGGGGTGGGGAAGGGAGAGGCTCAAGTGCTGGCCTCTGCCCTTGGGTGCTGATCACCCCTACCTGAGCCACCTGGGGCCTGTAGGGAGAGCAGGAGATGCTACCACCTTTCTCAGGAGCCCACAGCCTCCGCAGGACGATTTCAGAGCCCTGAACCCTGGATCTGCTACTGATGGCATGTTCCAGGCAGAGCCACTTGCCTGAAATGTGCAACCCAGCTCTCGGCCCTGGTCCTGCAGTCCTCTCCTTCTCCCTCTGGCCCATCCTTGTCTCCAAAAGGAAGTTTCTATGCTGGGTGTGTCCCGATCGCTGATTCCAGAATTACAGAGAATGACCCATCCGGGGTGAGGGTTGGGAGTGAGTCCTGGTCACAGACACATGACCAGAGTCCTCCAGGTGTCACCAGACAGGCGCCTGCCCTACCCTCTGGGCTAATAAGGGCCACCTCTGGGTGGAATCTTCTCCCCCTTGCACGTGGTGTCCAGGTTCTCCTAGGCATCTGTGGAAGGGCCCCAAAAATCTAGTACCAAGGGGTGCAGCAAGGCGCTGGTCTAGCAGTGGCCTGACTGTGCCAACTTCAGCCTCTGGAGTCTGTGTTCCCAGTGCCCTCTTCTGAGGACCCCTCAGGCGGGGTGTCTGGGCCAGGACACTGCCTTTCCCAGACTGAGCCTGGGGCAGGCACTCCCCAGCATCGTCAGCATGAGGTCATCCTCCCATTAGGGATTTCCTGTCACTTCAGTACTCCCTGGAGACCGTCACCACCCTCCGCCCAGCCCAGGGCTCCCAACTCACCTTGGGGGCATTCATTACGAGGCAGCGCCAGCCCTGCCCTCCAGGCTTCATCCGCACCGCAGATGGGGGACAGGTTTCACCGCGATGGAGAAAACGAAGCCCTGTGGGTGAGCGTGTTCATTGGTGGGTGTTCTCTGCACCGGACAAGCCTGCTTTCCTGAGCATTGACCCTTCTGTGTCCCATCTGGGGTTCACCCTTTGGTGCTTGGCAGGGGTCTCCGGGGAGACTAAGACCTGTTGGCAACAAGGTGCCTTGGGGGCCACAGTAAGCACACAGCTTCCTTGAAGTGAAGAGACTGCACGTAGCAAATGCTGGACAGCGTCAGAAGACGCAATTATCAGGTGAATCTTAGGCTAAGAATGTGGGGATTCACCACTGTCTCTCCCTAGTCAGATGGTGGTGGCACAAACCCCTCCCTGCTAGGATGTGGTTAGAGGGGGAGGGAGAACCTGGGTGTGTGCTCACACTGATTTCCAGCACGCTGTGCACAGAGTAGGAACACAGCAAACCTCTGTCCACTGTTAAAGCTATGGTTTTTCCTAGGGCTTATTTGCTCTATCAGTTCTGGCTAAGGGAGGAAGCAGGGGACTTGAGGTGGTGGGTAGGAAAATGAGGAGGGTGGGATGAATTGAGAGACTGGGATTGACATATATACACTATTAATCCATACCGTGCTCAGCTCTGTCCGTCTCTTTGTGACCCCATGGACTGCAGCCTCCCAGGCTTCTCTGTCCGTGGGATTCTCCAATCAAGAATACTGGAGTAGGAAGCCGTACCCTCCTCCAGGGGATCTTCCCAACCCAGGTATTGAACCTGCATCTCCTGTATCCCCTGAATTGTGGGCAGATTCTTTACCCACTGAACCACCTGGAAAGCCCATACAGTATTGATACTGTATATAAAACAGGTAAATAATGAGAACTTACTGTTATGGCACAGGAAACTCTACTTAATATTCTGTGATGACCTATATGGGAAAAGAATCTAACGAAGAGTGGATATACATATATATATATATGTATATATATAATTGATTCCCTTTGCTGTACAGTAGAAGCTATTAATAACACAACATTGTAAAGCAACTATATGACATTAAAATTTTTTTTTAAAAAAGAGTGTAGGGAATATCTAATGGTTACAACATCTTTGATACAGAAAGATTGATAAATTAAAATTTAAAAATTATTTTTTCCAAAAAAAAAAAAGAAACAGCAGGCTCTTATGGGACTGGATCAGGACTCTGAGGGGTACATTAAGGGGAGGGCTGAAGGCAGGAGTAGACGGAGTGTTTTCAAGAGGTCGGGGTGGTTGTGGTGGTGGAGGAGGAGGGATTCTGGGGGATAATTAGGGCCCAAGTTCGCTTCCCTGGTGGCTCAGATGGTAAAGTGTCTGACTGCAATGCCGGAGACCCGGGTTCGATCCCTGGGTCAGGAAGATCCCCTGGAGAAGGAAATGGCAACCCACTCCAGTATTCTTGCCTGGAAAATCCCATGGATTTAGGAGCCTGGTAGGCTACAGTCCATGGGGTTGCAAAGAGTCGGACACGACTGAGCGACTTCACTTTCACTTTCAAAATGTGAACAGAATGGGAGAGGGGGACTTCTCACTCTGACGGGGGCTCAATATGTGGGGATACCAGGCACCTGTGCTGCACTGGGGCTTGCTATATAGAGTTCCAGGCACTAGCGTCCTGGGGTGTGTGTCCTGTCTGGGCTGGCTCCTTTGGTCACAGTGTCACAGTCACAGGCGCCCCCAAGTGGCTTCAGAGCAGCACACCTGAAGGAGGGGATGGAGTTCAAGATGGTACTGAACTGTGGTACCCACCCTCCTCCTCTGAGAAATAACGTGCTGAGGCTTTGAGGGAGCCAGGAAGATGGCTCAAGATGGGTCAAGAGACACTGAAACCAGATGATTTTTTGAGAATGTGTCCCCATTTGTATCTACAGACTTGAGAAATCTGAGAAAGCTGGAATGTTTAAGAATATAATATTTTATTCCCCATATTTCTCGCTTGTCCTCCCCTCAGAGGTAAAGAATCTGTGCAGGAGATCTGGGTTCAACTCCATGGTCAGGAAGATCCCCTGGAGAAGAGAATGGCAACCCACTCCAGTATTCTTGCCTAGAGAATCCCATGGACAGAGAAGCCATGGGGTTGCAAAAAGTTGTATATGACTGAGGGACTTTCACTTTCAAGATAACATTTACTATCTGTTCTTCTGATTACAAATCAGTATTTGTTTACAAAGAAAATTTGGACAATATTTGGATTTCCCTGGTGATCCAGTGGCGAAGACTCTGCACTTCCAATGCAAGGGGCAAGGTTTCAATCCCTGGTAGGGGAACTAAGATCCTGCATTATGTGAGACATGAGCAGAAAAATAAATAAATAAATAAAATGGTCAGTACTTTAAACAAAAGAAAACTGGACAATAATATAGAGAAACCACAGAAGGAAGATAAAAATGACTCATAAGCTCATCCCCAGAGGTAACTACTGTTTATAATTGTATTTTATACATACTGTTTTTAACTTACTTTATCAACTTAAAACTGTATCATGAATCTCTTCATATCTGTAGGTCTGCTCAAAATTATTTAACCAGTTCTTCTGTTGGACATTAAGGTGGCTTACAACTGTTAGCCATAAAATAAAGCTGTGATGAATAGCGCTATAAGCAAATTTTGTACATATACATATGAGTTTCTTGGATAAATTCCTAGGAAAATAATGACTGGTCGAATAATGGGCACATTTTTAAGGCTTTAATACACATTGCTAAATTGTCTTTCAGAAAGGTGGTTTCAATTTACACTCCTACCTACAAAGTATTGGAATATCTATTTCCCCACAATCTCACCAAAATATGGTATTATCTTTAAAAATCTTTGTCAGCTTGAAATTAGAAAGAGATAATGTTTAGTTGTTTAAATTACCATTTCTTTGATTTTTAATAAGGATAAATAATATATCTTTTCACTTTTTAACTTCCTATGTAAATAACCTGTTTGTGTCATCTGTTTATTTTATTGAATTTTTATTATGTATCAGATATTGGGGTTTTCTACTTGGTGTGTTCAGCTGTCTCTCGTTAATTTTCAGGAGCTTTTGAAATAGTATTATTAGCCCCTTGCTCATCATGCTTTGAAGACTTCATTCCTATAGCTTTAAGCTTTTTTTCCCTTATAGTAATTTTAAATATTTAGTTAGTCAAAATTGTCAGCTTTGGTGTTATATCAGGAAAGATTTTCTCCTTATCAACAATATAAAAATATATTGTCTATTCTCATTCATTTTTTATTTTCTGACTACATTTCAATCTTAATTCTTTAATCCCTCTTGTATTTATTCTGGTGTCTGACATAGTTAAAAACCTAACCTATTTTTTTCAAATGTTTGGCCAATTTTCCCAACATCTTTGATTGTACAGTCTGTCTTTTCCTCAAAGATTTAACACATGATTGTTTTGATTAATCCTTTTTTAAATTTCCATATTAACCATATTTATTAACCATTTACATTTCTCTTTTGGTAAATGGTCTGTGCATGTGCTTTGTCTATTTATCTATTACTGCCTTCATATCTTATGGATTAAAAAGGATATTTTATATATCGAATCACAAATTCCTTTTAGCTACTATGTTGCAAATGTTAATTTTCTGGCATAGAGGCTTTACATTTTCTCTAGTCATATTAATCTTTTAATTTATGGTTTCTGATTTGGTTCTTGGGTTTGGATAAGCCTTTCCCTTGTCAAGATGGCACAAACTGTCACCTGGAGTTTATTTAGCTTTCTTTCTTCTTTCCTTCCTTCCTTCCACCATCCACTCTAATTTATTTGTAGTTTATTTTAATCTGTTATATTGGGCAACAATCTAATTTTGTCTTTTCTCAAAAGAGTTACCTAACAGTCCCACTCTTGTTTATTGAGTAGTCTTTTACTCTCTTATTTGAAATGTCACTTTTATCATAAATTTTTGCATGCACCAGGTCTTGCTGCTGCTGCTGCTGCTGCGTCGCTTCAGTCGTGTCCGACTCTGTGCGACCCCATGGACGGCAGCCAACCAGGCTTCCCCTCCCTGGGATTTTCCAGGCAAGAACACTGGAGTGGGTTGCCATTTCCTTCTCCAGTGCATGAAAGTGAAAAGTGAAAGTGAAGTCGCTCAGTCGTGTCCGCTCTAGCGACCCCATGAACTGCAGTCTACCAGGCTCCTCCGTCCATGGGATTTTCTAGTCAAAAGTACTGGAGTGGGGTGCCATTGCCTTCTCCGGCACCAGGTCTTACTCCTTGCTAACATCCTGTCGCTGCCCTGCTTTTAATTCTGAGATTGCCATCCTACAAAACCCTTGTCCTGCATCATTCTAGCCTTCCCCTCTTACTGCTTCTCCTCTCTGGATGCAGAGAGCTGCTGGGGAAATTATTCAGTTCTGCTGGTTGCCATTGCTCTAAATCCACAGTTTTCCATCTTAGCTGGACCCTCAACTTTGCCTTACAGTCACGTCAACTCCCTTGCCCAGTCTTGAAATAGCCATTATCAAAGCTCCATCTGCTTTATCCTTTACCCCATCACCAGCAGATAACCTCAGCTTCTATCTGAAAGCGTGTATTAGTGGCTCCGTAGTGTCTGACTCTTTGTGACCCCATGAACTGTAGCCTGCCAGGCTCCTCTGTCCATGGAATTCTCCAAGCAAGAATATTGGAGTGGGTAGCCAGTGGAGTGGGTACTCCTCCAGGGTATCTTCCCAACCCAGGAATTGAACCTGGGTCTGCTGCATTGCAGGCAGATTCTGTACTGCCTGAGCCACCAGGGAAGCCCTCTATATGAAAACACATGTTCTATTGGATCTTTCTCAACTCCGACTCACCCACTAACTTTTCCTCCTTGAGGAACCAATCACTGTTGGTATTTACTGAGTGCTTATTCTGTGCTGGGCACTCTTTTAGCCACTTTACATGTGGTTCATCCTCACAACTGTATGAGGTGGGTCTTCTTATTATCTTCAGATAACAGGAAAAGAAAGATGCCAAGTTATGTAATTTGCTTCAGGTCATGCTACAGTAATGACTGACAAGTAGGATTCAAATCCTAGCTGTGCCTTGATTGTTCAAGCTCTTGACCGTGATCCCTTTTCATCTTCACATGTGTTAATGGATGGGGAGGGTGGATTACCTTGGTTTTAATCTTCCTTCTCTGGTGTGTTAGTAAAATCATTCATTTCTTCATTGATTCAACTCTTCCACAAATACTCAAACTCCTTCACTGTGCCAGCCACTCTGCTGAGGATACAGCAGGAGGTAAAACCAGACACAGTCGCCATTCTCTTGAGGCTGACAGTCTATTGGTGCAAAAAGAAATTCACCAAAGCATGACACCCACACTTAAACACACAAATACATCCCAAATAGGTGTTTCAAAGGAAAGGAACATAGTTCTTTGAGAGTGGACAGGAAAGGCTTGAGGAGCAGGGGGTGAGGGTGTTAGGAGAGTGCCTTCCTGAAAAAGTGAACAGTGAGCTAATAAGCTCAGAGCAAAAGATGAAGAGGAGTAGATTATGCAAAGGGCAGGGACGGGCAGGATCCAGGCAGAGGGCGGTACATGTCAAATGGTTCTCTGCATGTTTAGTGAAATGTTGTGAGAGGTTGCTAGGCAGACACTCACAGACACAGGGCCTTGCTAGGCTCTCCACCCAGGCTCAGCCCATGGCTGCCCCAGGCCATGTCCCTGAGTAATGACCTTGGACCTGGAAGGTATGAAAGGAAGGAGGTGAGCTCTCCGTCTAGTTGCTGTGTTGTGACTGCAGCTCTTCTGCCAGTGACTTGTGCCCAGATCTGATGCCAAATAATAGCATTTGTCCACAGACTCTCCTGCCTTTTCACAGTGTTAACACCTCTTATTGAAAGAGCCATTCTGGTTCTCTATGGCAGGGTCCCCAGCCTCCAGGCTCGAATGCCGGATGAGCTGAGGTGGAGCTGAAGTAATAATAATAGGAATAAAGTGCATAAGAAATGCAATGCGCTTGAATCATCCCGAAACCATCCTCCTGCCCCTGGTCCGTGAAATAATTGTCTTCCACGAAACCTGTCCCAGGTGCCAAGAAGGTTGAGGATTCCTGCCATGGGACGAGGGCTATCAGTTTACAAGGCGAACGTGGACGCCCCTTGTTTTCAGGTGCAAGGACTTGTGTCACTGAGGGACACTACTCACCGCTCGTCCCACTCCTTGCTCTCTCCTTGGGAGTGGAGTTAGTTCAGTGTCTGCTGAGTCACTCACAACTCTTTGTGACCCCTGTGACCCCTGCCAGGCTCCTCTGTCCATGACATTTCCCAGACAAGAATCCTGGAGTGGGTTGCCATTTCCTTCTCCAGGGGCTCTTCCTGCCCCGGGATCGAACCCATGTCTCCTGTGTTCCCTGCACTGGCAGGCAGATTCTCAACCACTGGACCACCAAGGAAGTCCCATGAATTCCTTTTTGTAAGAGAAACAACAAGCCGTGTCTTCTCTGTCCTTGCTGTGGAGGAAACATGACCTGGTGTTTCTGGAACCCTAACAAGCTCACTTAGGTTCAAATTCAGGTTTAGGATTCAGCTCATCCTCTCAGCCAGAGAAGATAAAAGAGCCAAGACAGAGGGGAAATATCCATGTGACAGTCATGTCTTTATTTATTTTAAAAAGAGTTATCTTGGATCCCAGAGATTACATTTTTTTAAATCCATTGTAGGGCTCTGGCATGGACCCTGTTGTATAAAATACACAGGGCGGGGATGTTGCTGGAGAAGTGGAAGTCCTCTGAAGGGATGTAGGGAAAGGTAGACCATAGGCCTCTGAGACCTTAATCATCATTAGTGGCTGGGATGCTGACGTGTCAGAAACAGCAGGGCTGCTGCTGCCAAACAAAACCAAATTTATCAGCAAATGGGGCATTACTATGACAGTTTCAAATACTGGGCACATTAAGTGTACAGTTAAGTACGGAGTATCACAGGCCATAGCCAAGCCTCTTCCTCCTTTTATCTGTTCCCCAGATCCCATTCAGTCCGTATGCAATATGTATTTACTTCAAGAGAAGCATTCCTGATTCCCATAGAGTCTAAGTTTCCATTTCAGCTTGAATTTAGAGTTAAACATGTAATTTGTTTGCTCAGCAGTAGTCTTTGATACAGATGTTTATCTTGTCTGGAAAGTGTTTGGAGGTATGAAGCAGCCTCAGAAGTCAGCTGGGCCTGTCTCTCTTCCAGAAGAGGAATCCCCTCTGTATAAGTTAAAGGTCAAGAAAGAGAAAGCCCAACTCAAAATAACTCAAACAGTAAAGGGATTTATTGGTTTTTGTAACTTGTAGAGCAGGAGGGCTGGCTTGACCCAGTAGCTTAGTGAGGAAATTAAGGGTGGTGTTTCTTGCCATCTCTGTGCTCTGACTTCGTCCTCTTGGAAAGCGTTAAGTGTTAGTTGCTTAGTCGTGTCCTACTCTTTGCAACCACTGTAGCCCACCAGGCTCCTCTGTCCATGGAATTTTCCAGGTAAGAATACTGGAACGGGTTGCCATTTCCTTCTCCAGAGGATCTTCCCGACCCAGGGATCGAACCTGTGTCTCCTGCATTGGCAGGCAGGTTCTTTACCAGATGAGCCACCAGGGAAACCCCATCATAAAGGATACCCTACAACTAGTTAGTCCACCTCCAGCTTCCCCTTGCCAACAGCATCCAATCAGGGCACACCTGAAACCTGTTCTTTCCCACCATACAGCTTACCCACTTCTCTGCCTGCCTTTGAGTCTCTGCCAAAATGCATGTGATAGTAGTTGATTCCCTTAGCTGAGCAGATTCAGTAAGTAGCCTTTGCTTTCTTCACTTGTTTGGGCTTCGTTTACTTCCACTAAGTAGATGCTCAGTAATTACTGGCGGGAGGAAGAAAAGAATGAAATATAGTTAGGAAATCTAAGTAGACACAATTTCCCCCCAGATTTATTGAGATATAATCGACACGTCATTGTGGAAGTTTAAGGTGCACAATGTGGTATACGTAAATAGATATAATATTTATTTGCCAATTGCACTTCAATAAAACTGGAAAAAACCCACAGTAAAAGAAGAATGGAGATGCAGATATAGAGAACAGACTGTGGACATAGAGGAGGATGGAGAGGTGGGATGAATTGAGACAGTAGCATTGATATATATATATACTTCCATGTGTAAAATCGATAGCTAGTGGGAAGTTGTTATTCAGCACAGGGAGCTCAGCTCAGTGCCTTGTGATGATGAAGAGGGATGGGATGGCGGGTGGTTGGGTGAGAGGAGGGCTCCAAAGGGAGGGGACATAGGTATACATAATATGGCTGATTCACATTGATTCACATTGTTGTATGGCAGAAACCAACGCAACATTGTAAAGCAAGTGTCCTCCAATTTAAAATAAATAAAAAATAAAATAAAGGGGACAGAAAAGAAATAAAGAAGGAACTAGGTAATCTCTGTTCCTTTCCTTAGAGGGACTACTAGATTTTAGGCATCTGATACAGTTTTGGCTTTTGTTTCAGGGTAGCCACCTCTTTAAAGTGTTAAGAAGTGCTTTTCATCAATATTTATTTAATTTTTTCCTTGAAATGTAGTTCCTTGACTTCTGTAGAAATTGACAGAGTAAAATAAAAGCACATGGTCTTCCTTTCCCATCTATCATCAAATATCCATGATGATAGGCAAATAGAAAAACAAATCTCCCTCAGCTTCAGGAACGTTGGCTAAAATTAAACATGTGTCAGAATCTAGGAGGAGTAGATACTACATACAGCTCCGTGGGGCTGGATTAACAGCTAATTCCTCCATGCCTTTCACTGTAAAACAATGCCAAGTGAGCCCCAGCCTTGGCTGCTCTCCACACCAACAGCCCCTAACTCATTGCTTTGCCAGCAGGACTCACCTTGGCCTGTCTAGAGGCGTTTTGCCCTCTGGCACATAAATGACTACGCCCACCAGAGACTGGGGAGGCGGGCAGGGAAGACTTTGTCATCAGCAGAGGATGCCAGGGCTGAGAAAAAGGAGACCTCTAAAACCTCTCCGTCAGGCTACCTCCCGGCCTCATGCACAGGCAGGACTTAAAATCCAGAATCGTGTTCTGCTTCCCTCTCCGTATCCTCTGAAACAACAGCCAGAGTCACAAGGGGGAGCTTCTTCCGGGCGTGCTGGGTGTGGGCTCTTTGAATTGCCTGGAGAACTGGGATGGAGATCACCTCCCCACCCCTATTCCGATTCAGTGCAGAACAAAGGTCAGGAAACCTGCCCTCAGCCCCAGGTGTGAAAGGGAGATGGCGCCTCCCAGGCACACTGGCCACTGTGCACCTGGAGACACTGTTTGTTAAAGGGCGGAACACCGGAAAACAGAGCTTTGTGTAAAAAAATCAAAAACAAAAAGCAAAAAACCCTCTAGCATTAAAAGACACATGTGACAGTGAAGTCTGAGGAAAAGACAGGCCCTTTTCCATTCACTCTGTCTTAATTAATTATTTTTGCCTGCCCTGGGTCTTCTTTGTGGTGCGCGGGCTTCTCACTGTGGCAGCTTCTCTTGTTTCGGAGCACAGGCTCTAGAGTGCGTGGACTTGAGTAGTTGCGGTGCTCTGGCTGTGTAGCTATGGCACCCCGGCATCGTTGCTCTGAGGCATGTGGGATCTTCCCGGACCAGGGAATGAACACATGTTCCCTGCATTGCCAGGCAGATTCATAACCCCTGGATGATCAGGGAAGTCTCTCCATTCAACATTTTATCTTAGCTCGTGGAACTGGGTTTGACACGTAACTCATCACTTCATAAATACATTTTAAAGACTGAGAGTAACACAAAAGCAGTTTACAAAGACCCTGCTCTGTATTTTTAATAAATAACATCCTTTTGTCTTTTAAGACTGATCAGGCCATGAAAAGAAAAGAATGCAGTGTCCAACTCACCTGAAACATGATGTTCTGATTCACTAGGTCTGGGGTGGGGTCTGGGAGTCTGCATTTCTAATAAAGGTCCACAGCAAGCCAGTGCTGCTGGGGTACATCACAGCAGTAAGGACCTAACAAGGACTTCCCCAGTGGTCCAGTGGTTAACAATCTGGATCTTCCAACGCAGGGAATGAAGGTTCAATCCCTGGTCAGGGCATTAAGATGCCATAGGGCTACTGAGCCCGTGTGCCACAGTGAAGAGCCCTTGTGCTGCAACTAAGACCCCATGCAACCAAATTAATTAATTTAAAAAAAAAAGAACTTAACAGTCTGGGAAGTAGCTCCACGCAGGAAGCATTAACTCTGTTGCCATCTCTCGGCATCATGATGGACAGCTCACTTCTCATGAGACACAGAAAATGCAAGTGATGGTCCAGTGTAGAAACCAGTTACACTAGAAGTTAGAGAAGATACCAGAAAACAATGTATATTTCCATTCAAATAAAAAGGAAATGATGTTCTTGGGCCAGGCTTGCTATGAAGGAACAAAAGCTTTTCACCACGCTTTGATTAAAGGTAAGGCGCTTCCTTAGTCTGGACCCGTGGACTAAACAGCTGGTCAGATCCCAGTTTGGAAAATCATTGCCAAATGTCGCAGACTCTCCCTTACCAGGCTGGTTCTACAGTTTGGTTGGAATTCTATGCTTCGGACAAATGGATGCTGAGGCGATTACTTAGCTTCACTTGACACTGCAGGCCCTGGGACTTGTGCATGATTATGGCTAAAACCACCGGTAATGAACACTTCCAAATTATGACTCATTCCACTGAGCTGACTCTTCACAATGTGTGCTCAGCCTGTTACCATCCTGATCACCCCTCTTGTCATCTGACTTGCAGACGGGTGCCTGATCTCCTTTGATATACTGTACATGACATCCCAACAAACCCTTCTCTTTAATCAAAGGCATCAGACATATGCCACCGTCAGAAGTTGGGTGGGGCGAACACAGAGCAGATGTGTTCCTGCAGGTCAGATGGAATGAGTGGATTTGCAACATACACTTGGCATAATCTTTAAATTAACCCTGGGATCTAATTTTAAAATAAAGCTCCACTTTTTTTTTTTGCACAAGGCACAGACATTGTAGCCAGCAGCTTTTAACAGCAGCAGGAAAGCAGAAGTCCTGAGATAACTTCATAAATCCCTTTAGGAGGACAGCATCACATATGAAAATTCTTGGGCCACAGAATCTCACCTTTTAAAATATCTAAAGAAAAAACATGCTCATGTTCAAACACCAAAGAGGATATGTATCTGTTAATTTTATTTTTTTATTTAAAAATTAATTAAAAAAATTTTTTTTTGGCCACACCACAAGGCATGTGGGATCTTAGTTCTGCTGCCAGGGATTGAACCCATGTGCCCTGCATTTCTACATTGGAAGAGTGGAGTCTTAACCACTGGACCATCCAGGAAGTGTCTGTATCTGTGAAATTTAAATCAGCCTTGCAAATAAAGACAAATACATTACTGACCATACGTATTAATTTTTAAAATAATGTATATTTATTATTTATTTATTTTTGGTCTTCACTGCTGCATGTGGGCTTTCTCTAGTTGCAGCAAGCAGGGGCTACTCTCTCATTGTGGTGCACGGGCTTCTCACTGCAGTGGCTTCTCTTGATGTGGAGCACGGGCTCCAGGGTGCTCAGCCTCAGTAGTTATGGTGCATGGGCTTAGTTGCTCCGAGGCATGTGGGATCTTCCTGCCCCAGGGATCAAACCCGAGTCCCCTGCATTGGCAGACTGATTCTTAACAACTGAACCACCAGGGAAGTCCTACACATTAATTTTTAAAAATCATACTGCCAGATGTATGCCCAAAGTGGAATGAAAAGAAGTATTGTTTTTTTCTAACAATTCTGTAGCATTTTTTTTTTCTTTCAAAAAAGGAACAGGTACTCAGCAAAGGGTCTGTTCTGATGGTCGTGCTCAAGAAGTGCTAGGATGAGATGCAGATAGTGAGCCAGAGGTTGGACTAATTATCTGGCAAGGGCCTTTTTTTTGGGGTTGTTTTATTTTGAAGTGTAATTGCTTTACAATATTGTGATAGTTTCTGCTGCACAGCAAAGTGAATCAGCTATATGTACACACTTATCCACTCCCTCTAAAGCCTCCCTCCCACCACCCCCTCCCACTGCCCCACCCTAACCCCTCTAGATCATCACAGATCACAGAGCAGCAAGCTGAGCTCCCTGTGTTATACAACAGCCTCCCACTAGCTATCTTTTTCACACATGGTACTCTGTGTGTCAGTGCTACCCTCCCAATTCGTCTCACCTTCCCCTTCCCCACCGTGTCCACATGCGGCAGGCTCCCTTATAAACCTGTGATGTCTGAGGTTCTGTGTCTGAGATAGCCACCCGTTTCCTTCACTGCAGCTCGAGGCTGCTGCGTGTGGTCAAGGAAGGGCCACACTGGATGTGGCTGTTTGGGTCTGGTTCCCTCCCACCTCACCCCACCCACCCCGTAACCGGCCTGCTCACGATACCCAGCACTGCCTGCTGAACCTGTGCATAGCAGCCTCCTCTCCTGCCCTGCACCGCCTCTTCTCCCAGCTCCTCTTCCCTGGCAGATGACACCTGCCCCTCTCAGCCCTTCCCTTTTGGCCATCCGTATCACTTCACAAAGAATCGGACACGACCGAATGACTGAAAAACAACAATAAAAGACAATCACTTCCAATAAGGGAGAGAGCAATCAAACTGCTCTCCAAGAATTTTCTCCTTTACCCACAAATGAGCTCCTTGTTTTCATCATTTTCACTTTGGGAAAACAAGGGAGAAATAGAAAGATATTCTTTGTTTATGTAGATTTGAATCCTAGCTCTGCCACTACTATCGGCTGACTTTAGACACCAGTCTGTGCTTAGCTACAAAGCAGGGAAATGCTGACTATAGTTAGGGGAGTGTTCAATCAAAACTCAGCAAGTCCTAGTACTCAAAGGCAGAGGAGAGGATAGATATCCTCTGCCCAAAAGGTGAACCCAGACCCTGTTGGGAATAAAGCTAATGTAAAATGCGTATCTCAGAGAACTTTGGGGCCTTCCCTGAAGAGCAGAAGGATCAAACCCCCTAGGGTAGGGGCCAGAAGGAAGACTGTTACACTCTTGGAGAATACAGTAAGTCCCCTGCATATGACCCTCCAAGTTGTGAACTTTCAAAGATGTGAATGTGCGCTTGTGTGTAAGTTAGTTCATGTGTGTGCATCCTCTACACGTGGTTGTGCTTGTGTGTGCGCTACTGCACAGGACTATATGGAGGACAGTAGTGCAGTATCTTTATGTCAAGCCCCGGATGTCCAGAAGCATTCTCTTCCCCAAAGGTGAACCCAGCCTGCTGCTGCTTCTGTCCTGTACCAGCATCATGAGATTTTATCCAGTCAGCATTTCCACGGAACCAAAATCACCAGCAAATAAACACAAACTCTTAATGCTCAATTATTTGTTTGTAGACAAGATGACACTCGAAGCCATGGAATAGAGTGGGAGACCCAACCATACTCATGCAAAGGCACCGTACGTTTTCCAGAAGACCATGGTCAATAGTGGGAAATGCCTGCTGGCAGGAAGCTTTTAAATTGCTGAGACTATTATGCACAGCAGACATGATTTGAGCAAACATCTCTTAGAGTCAACATATGAATGGATAATGGACTCTATGAAAAGAAGGATCAATGAGATACTGCAATTTGCAATCAAAGAGAGATGGACAGATGCCTGGGGAGACAGTCGGATGTTGGGATTACATAGCACCCAGGTTTTTATGAAAGCCTGGAATTGGGAGTAAACAGACTGGCTATAAAGTTTAACAGCTGTAAAATGTTTCAATCGGTAGTAGTTCTTTTTTTAAATTAATTTTGTTGGACTGTAGTTGCTTTACAATGTTCTGTCAGTTTCTGCTGCACAGCAAAGTGAATAAGCTGTATGTTTACATATATCCCCTCTTTTCTGGATATTCTTCCCATTTAGGTCTTCACAGAGCACTGAGTAGAGTTACTTGTGCTATATAGTAGATTCTCATTCGTTATCTATTTTATACGTAGTATCAGCAGTGTACATATGTCAATTCCAATTTCCCAATTTATCACCCTCCCTTTTCCCCTTTGGTTTCCATATTTGTTCTCGACATCTGTGTCTCTATTTCTGCTTTGCAAATAGGATCATCTATACCATTTTTCTAGATTCCACATATATGCGTTAACATATGACATTTGTTTTTCTCTTTCTCACTAAGGCAGTGGTTCTTAACCAGAGGTAGTTTTGCCCCTGGAAGGATATCTGGTATCTAGAGAGATTTTGTCGCCATTGGTGGGAGAAGCTCTGGTCAAAGCCAAGGATGCTGCTAAACTTCCCGTAAAGAAGAGAATCTCTTCCACTCTCCATCACAACAAAGAATTACCCAGTCTAACATGTCAGTGGTGTTAAGGTTGAGAAACCCTGGCATAAGAGACAAACAGCATGAAAGATTTTTAGAAGGGGCAATAATCCACAACTCCTTGAAATAGGTTGTGTACCCTAGAGTGTGAAGTTGGACCTTCCTGAGGAGTAAATAGGATGTGTCCTCTATAGCATACATCCTCAGGAAGAGGGAGAGAAGCTGTATTCTTCTTGTAAAACTAGGCTTCAAGACAAAGCAGAAAGAAAAGACACGAGAAGGCAAGCACTCCCTATAATCAGTTACACAGTTTATCTTGGTCATGCTTTTTGTTGCTAGCTGGCTCTCATAAAATCAATCACTTTTGAGAATCTTGCATACACAGTAATTGAGAAAAAAGTTATTAATGAGACATAAAGAATGTTGTCATCAGCCCATTTGGGCTGCTACAGATCTCTTGGATCCAGGTTCAAAGACAGATGGGAATACTGTAAGAGCTGGGCTACTGCACTATCCAGATTCCAATACAAGTTGCATAGCATCACGATGTTGGAAAGCCTCATTTTCTTTGGTGTTTGGATCAGGAGCCCAGCTTGGACTTGTGACAAGCCCGTATTTCCACCAACAAATGCCAGGGTGTCTGCCCAGTATCACTTCTAGCTTTTTTTACCGTACCTTCTGCAGCACATGACAGAAACTCATCTATGTTCATGAGTCATAAAATAAACTAGGATTGGGAACAGGGCAGAATTTTGTCTCATTTCAAACATATCTTAGGTTTTTAGACGTCCATGAATAAACTGATTTACCTGCTTACCATTTAAAAAAATTTTAATTTTTGTGAATTTTTATTGGAGTATAGTTGCTCTACAACGTTATGTTAGTTTCTGCTGTATAGCAAAGTGAATCGGCTATACATGTCTGCTAAGTCACTTCAGTCATGTCTGACTCTTTGAGACTCCATGGACTGTGTGCCTGTCAGGATCCTGTGTCCCTGGGATTCTCCAGGCAAAGATACTGGAGGGGAGTGCCATGCCCTCCTCCAAGGGGTCTTCCTGACCCAGGGATTGAACCCGCATCTCCTGCGTCTGCTGCACTGAAGGAGGATTCTTTACCCCTGAGCCAACCGGGAAGCCACCCCCTGCCCCTCTGCCTCTGGCCTCATTTTTGGATTTCCTTCCCATTTAGGTCACCACAGAGCATTGAGTAAAGTTCCCTGTCTTATACAGTTGATTTTCTTTAGTAATCTATTTCATACACAGTGTTCAGTTCAGTTCAGTCACTCAGTCTTCTGACTCTTTGCAACTCCATGGACTACAGCACACCAGGCTTCCCTGTCCATCACCAACTCCCAGAGCTTGCTCAAACTCATGTCCATTGAATCAGTGATGCCATCCAACCATCTCACCCTCTGTCATCCTCTTCTTTTCCCACCTTCAATCTTTCTCAGCATCAGGGTATTTTCCAAGGAGTCAGTTCAGTCACATCAGGTGGCCAAAGTATTGGAGTTTCAGATTCAGCATCAGTCCTTCCAAAGAATATTCAGGACTGATTTCCTTTAGGATGGACTGGTTGGATCTCTTTGCAGTCCAAGGGACTTTTAAGACTCTTTTCCAACACCACCGTTCAAAAGCATCAGTTCTTCGGTGCTCAGCTTTCTTTATAGTCCAACTCTCACATCCATACATGACTACTGGAAAAGCCATAGCTTTGACTAGA
>NW_011489876.1:1096454-1096932 GCF_000754665.1 Bison bison bison | reverse complement strand
GATTTCTTAGGAGGCAGGTCAGGTGGTCTGGTATTCCCATCTCTTTCAGAATTTTCCTCAGTTTGTTGTGATCCACACAGTCAAAGGCTTTGGCATAGTCAATAAAGCAGAAGTAGATGTTTTTCTGGAACTCTCTTGCTTTCTCAATGAGCCAATGGAGTTGGCATTTAATCTCTGGTTCCTCTGACTTTTCTAAATCCAGCTTGAACATTTGGAAGTTCATTGTTCATGTACTGTTGAAGCTTGGCTTGGAGAATTTTGAGCATTACTTTGCTAGCGTGTGAGATGAGTGCAATTATGCAGTAGTTTGAGCATTCTTTGGCATTGCCTTTCTTTGGGATTGGAATGAAAACTGACCTTTTCCAGTCCTGTGGCCACTGCTGAGTTTTCCAAATGTGCTGGCACATTGAGTGCAGCACTTTCACAGCATCATCTTTCAGGATTTCAAATAGCTCAACTGGAATTCCATCACCTCCAC
>NW_011489876.1:1095832-1096354 GCF_000754665.1 Bison bison bison | reverse complement strand
CATACATGACTACTGGAAAAGCCATAGCTTTGACTAGACAGACCTTTGTCAGCAAAATAATGTCTCTGCTTTTTAATATGCTGTCTAGGTTGGTCAACTTTTCTTTCAAGGAGTAAGTGTCTTTTTATTTCATGGCTGCAGTTACCATCTGCAGTGATTTTGGAGCCCCTTCAAATAAAATCTGTCTGTTTCCATTGTTTCTCCATCTATTTGCCATGAAATGATAGGACCAGATGCCATGATCTTAGTGTTCTGAATGTTGAATTTTAAGCCAACTTTTTCACTCTCCTCTTTCACTTTCATCAAGAGGATCTTTAGTTCTTCTTTGCTTTCTGCCATAAGGGTGGTGTCATCTGCATATCTGAAGTTATTGATATTTCTCCCAGCAATTTTGATTCCAGCTTGTGCTTCATCCAGCTTGCCATTTTGCATGATGTATTCCACATATAAGTTAAATAAGCAGGGTGACAATATACAGCCTTGACGTACTCCTTTCCTGATTTGGAACCAGTCAGTTGTTCC
>NW_011489876.1:1085797-1095469 GCF_000754665.1 Bison bison bison | reverse complement strand
CTTCTGCTTCTGTTAGGTCCACATCATTTCTGTCCTTTATTGTGCCCATCTTTGCATGAAATGTTCCCTGGGTATCTCTAATTTTCTTGAAGAGATCTCTACTCTTTCCCATACTATTGTTTTCCTCTATTTCTTTGCATTGATCGCTAAGGAAGGCTTTCCTATCTCTCCTTGCTATTCTTTAGAACTCTGCATTCAAATGGGTATATCTTTCCTTTCCTCCTTTGCCCTTCATTTCTCTTCTTTTCACAGCTATTTGTAAGGCCTTCTCAGACAGACATTTTCCCTTTTTGCATTTCTTTTTCTTGGGGATGGGCTTGATCACTGCCTCCTGTACAATGTCACAAACCTCCGTCCATAGTTCTTCCGGCACTCTGTCTATCAGATCTAATCCCTTGAATCTATTTGTCATTTTCACTGTATAATCGTAAGGGATTTGATTTTGGTCATACCTGAGTGGTCTAGTAGTTTTCCGTACTTTCTTCAAATTAAGTCTGAATTTGGCAATAAAGAGTTCATGATTTGAGCCACAGTCAGCTCCTGGTCTTGTTTTTGCTGAATGTATAGAGCTTCTCCATTTTTGGCTGCAATGAATATAATCAGTCTGATTTTGGTATTGACCATCTGGTGATGTCCTGTAGTCTTCTCTTGTGTTGTTGGAAGAGGGTGTTTGCTATGACCAGTGCATTCTCTTGGTAAAACTCTATTAGCCTTTGCCCTGCTTCATTCTGTACTCTATGGCCAAATTTGCCTGTCACTCCAGGTGTTTCTTGACTTCCTACTTTTGCATTCCAGTCCCCTATAATGAAAAGGACATCTTTTTTTGGGTGTTAATTCTAGAAGGTCTTGTAGGTCTTCATAGAACCGTTCAGCTTTAGCTTCTTCAGCTTACTGTTTGGGGCATAGACTTGAGTTACCATGATATTGAATGCTTTGCCTTGGAAATGAACAGAGATCATTCTGTCATTTTTGAGATTGCATCCAAGTACTGCATTTCAGACTCTTTTGTTGACCATGATGGCTACTCCATTTCTTCTAAGGGATTCTTGCCCACAGTAGTAGATATAATGGTCATCTGAGTTAAATTCACCCCTTCCAGTCCATTTTAGTTCACTGATTCCTAAAATGTCGACATTCACTCTTGCCATCTCCTGTTTGACCACCTCCAATTTGCCTTGATTCATGGACCTAACATTCCAGGTTCCTATGCAGTATTGCTCTTTACAGCATCAGACTTTGCTTCTATCACCAGTGCCATCCACAACTGGGTGTTGTTTTTGCTTTGGCTCCGTCTTGTCATTCTTTCTCCACTGATCTCCAATAGCATATTGGCACCTACCGACCTGGGGAGTTCATCATTCAGTGTCCTATCTTTTTGCTTTTTCATACTGTTCATGGGGTTCTCAAGGCAAGAATATTGAAGTGGTTTGCCATTCCCTTCTCCAGTGGACCACATTTTGTCAGAACTCTCCACCATGACCCATCCCTTTTGGGTGTTAACAGTGTATATATGTCAATCCCAATGTCCAAATTCATCCCACCCCATTTCCCCCCTTGGCATTCACACATTTATTCTTTCTGTTTTTGTCTTTATTTCTGCTTTGAAATAATATTATCTATACCAATTTTTTCAGATTCCACATATATGTGTTAATATGCAGTGTTTGTTTTCTCTTTCTGACTTACTTCACTCTGTGTGACAGTCTCTAGGTCCATCCACATCTCTACAAATGACCCAATTCATTCCTTTTTATGACTGAGTAATCTTCCATTGTATATATGTATGTGCCACATCTTCTTCATTCATTCCTCTTTTTATGGGCATTTAGGTTGTGTCCATGTCCTGGCCATTGTAAATACTGCTCCAGTGAACACTGGGATGCATGTATCTTTTGGAATTACGGTTTTCTCTGGGTGTACATCCAGGGGTGGGATTGTTGGGTCATATTTTTAGTTTTTTATGGAACCTCCATACTGTTCTCCTGCTTACTATTTAAAAGGGGATTTATCTTCACTTTCCTGCTAAGTTCTGAAGAAGTGTCTTTGCATCTTTCCAAGTCTATTCTCACACCTGATTTGAATTGGATCGCTCTTGAAGTCTTGTTGTATTAGCTCTCCCTGCTTCTGTAACTTCTGTTGGGTTCCCTCTCCATCCTTGGCTCTCATCCAGTGACTACAGTTTGGGTATTTAATAGGATGTCCCTCGATTTGGGTCAATTTGGTGTTTCCACTGATTAAATTTTTAATGTTTGGCAGACACGCCCCAGGTGTGATGTTGTGTTACTGTCTGTGTATCGCCTTAGGAGGAACATAATGTGAGTTTGTCATAATATTGGTGATGTTAACTTTGATCACTTGGTTAAGATGGTGTCCACCAAATTTCTTCTCTGTAAAGTTCTATTTTACCCTTTGTAATTATGGGAGATATTTTGAGATTATGTAAATACCCCTTTATGTATCAAAGTTTCACCCACTAGTTCTAGAATTCACTGATAATTTTAAAACAATTATTCTTCCAATTGTTATTTCTTCTATGCATAAGGAAGAGCTGTCAGCACATATTTATTTATATCAGAGTGGACATGTGGATTCTTTATTTTATTCTGTGGGTTAGAATTCATCCAATTTGATGCTCAAATTGTTTTCTCATGATTATTTAATTTGATTCCCAAGTTATTTGAGGTTTAGCCAGTGGGGATAAAGGTAGGCTCCTGTGTCCTTTAGATATGTTCCCACCATTAAAAAAGACATATCCATGTTTTCTGGTGGGATGAGATGTTTCATCTCATGGTATGTTGTACCATATATGGTATATTGTACCATACCTTGCTCCATTCCTGTAATCAGCTCTTTCTCCAAGGAGCCATTATCCTATTATAGAAGAATAATATTTAGAAATCACATGTGGGTCCTGGGAGTGTTCATTGCTACTGGAATCATTGCTTCTAGGACCTCCAGCTCTCAGGGCTGGGAAAAATATCAATCTCTAAATCAAAAACTTTATAAGGCATTCATACCGATCTTTTTATTCAGTCCAACACTACAGGGTTTATTCTAGTCTTCCTGTTGCCAGGTCTTTCTTCAGATGGATGTATTGTGATTATTTTTCTCCCACCAGGTGGTTCTCCATTTCATTTACTTGATGATGTCTTTTTAAATTTGTATTTATTTATTAGGCCATACTGGGTCTTAGTTGTGGCATGTGGGATCTGGTTCTCTGGCCTCTGACCAGAGATCGAACTCAGGCCCCCTGCATTGGGAACACGGAGTCCTAGCCACTGGACCACCAGGGAAGTCCCTCAGTTGTGTCTTTTGATAAGCAGAATATTTTTATTTTGATATCATCCAGTTTGTCAAAAATTTCTTTGTGTTGTTTGTCTTTTACAAAAAATATTTGCCTATTCTCCTGGTTTTTTATCCTAGAAAATTTGTAGTCTTAACTTCCATGTTTAAATCAATGATCCATCTCATATTAATTTTTTGTGTGGTGTGTGATTGAAGTCAAGATTTGTTTTGTTCCACATGTTCATCTGACTGTTTCAGTTCCTACTTACTGAAAAAAATTTCTTTTCCTCCATTGAATTGCCTTGGTGCCTTGGTTGAAAATCAGTTGTCTTTATATGTGTGGGCCTATTTCTGGACTCTATTCTCTGCCAGTAACCTATTTATCTGTTCCTACATTAATACCACATTCTCCTGATTACTGTGGCTTTACAGTGCATTTTTAAGAATAAATGTATTTATTGTTGGGTTCATTGGCTCTTCGTTGCTGTGCACGGGCTTTTTCTAGTTGTGGTGTGTGGACTTCTCACTGTGGTAGCGTCTCTTGTTGTGGAGCACGGGCTTCTAGGGCACAGTCTTCAGTAACCCTGCAGCAGGTGGGATCTTCCCCAACCAGGGATCAAACCTGTGTCCCCTGCATTGGCAGGCGGATTCTTAACCACTGGACCACCAGGGAAGTCCTATAGTACATTTTGAAATCAAGTTGTGTGTGTCCTTAAGCTTTGTTATTTCTTTAAGATTCCTTTGACTACTCTAGGTCCTTTGCATTGCCACTTATAATTAACTCATCTATTTCAACAAAAAATGTCCTTTGGAAATTCAATTGGAATTAATCTACAGATTAATTTTGGGGAGAAATAAACTCTTAATGACAATGTGTCCTTTAATGTATGAACTTTGGTTTGGACTTTGACCCTTTGAATTTCTTTCTCACAAAGTCTGTGTGCGTGTATGTATATATATGTATATGTATATATGTTGGTCAACTCTACTCAATAGAAATTTCTTTACTCTTCTTCCACTGAGCTGAAAACTTTAACTGCGAGCACTTACCTTCCTGGCTCAGAAGCAGGGAGATTATGTATTAAAGATAAGTTGATTTTGGGAAGAGTTAGTGGTAAGAATGAATAGGAGGGACATCCCTGGTGGCCCAGTTGTTAAGACTCATGCTCCTAATGCAGGGAGCATGGGTTCGATTCCTGGTCAGGGAATTAATATCTCATATACTGTGGTGTGGCCAAAAACGGGAATAGGAGAGAGAGGCATGGACTCTTCTCTCTGTACTTGTAGGGAGGACAGGCTATGGCTTTCCTGTATGAAGGTCCAGTGTGGGAAAGGGGTGGTTAGAAATGGGAAGGGGAGCATCTAGAGCTAAGATTAGGGAATTCTGAGGGAGAGATCAATTGTATGCATTTGGCTAATAACTGGTATCTGAAGAAGCTGAGAGGAAAAGTAGCCATCTTAGGCAGATACATCCCACGTAAATATATCTTCCCCAAGAGAACATACGTCCCATTCAGGGCTCGGCTGAGTCTTTGGGTCTGAAAGATAAATAGACTTTCACTTCTCAGGTCTGGTCACTGGGGTGAATATCACTGTAGCAGAAAATATGACAACTATAACATAATATAAAAATGGCTATATGGGAGTTTCCTGGTGGTCCAGTGACTAAGACTCCATGCTCCCAATGTGGGGGGAGGGGCAGTTCAATTTCTA
The DNA here is from genome assembly GCF_000754665.1 of Bison bison bison. NCBI lineage: Eukaryota > Metazoa > Chordata > Mammalia > Artiodactyla > Bovidae > Bison > Bison bison. The sequence continues at coordinate 1,090,471 of NW_011489876.1, read as the reverse complement.
TCCCTGTTCAGGGAACTAGATCCTATATGTTGCAACTAAGAGTTCACATGCTGCAAATAAAGATCTTGCATGCCTGGCGTGCTCAGTCGCTGTTGTGTCCGACTCTTTGCAACCCCCATGGACTGTAGCCCACCAGGCTCCTCTGTCCGTGGGATTCCCCAGGCAAGAACACTGGAGTGGGTTGTCATCTCCTCTTCCAGGGGATCTTCCTGACTTGTGGATCGAACTGCATCCTTTGCACTGGCAGGTGGATTGTTTACCCGCTGAGCCACCTGGATGCCTCAACAAAGATCAAAGATGCCATGTGCTACAGCTAAGACCAGAGCAGCCAAATAAAAAAGAATAAAAAGCTACTATTTATTGGGCACCTGTTCTGTGCTAGGCCCAATACTGCCATTTTCTATAGGTTTCATTTTCTCAACAACCTCTGGGGATAGGTAACAGTTAGTTGTAGCTGACAGATGAAGAAGTTAAGGATTTGAATAGTGAAGTGCACTGCGGCCATGTAGGTAAAAGTAGAAGAGACCTTTCAGTAACTCCCACATCTCCCGGTCTCTGCACATAGCACTGATCTACACTCACGTTAAATCTCACAGCCGTGATGCCCCTGAGACCTCATCACACTGAGGGAAGCCCTGCTGACGTCTAATCTACCTGCTTGGCAACTTCTCTTCTCCATAAATCTAGACAAAGGCCAGGGTGAGCTTCTCTGTCAGATTCTGTCTCCGCTGTGCCTTCATTAGTCCAACGGAGATGGAACACTATGGCCATCAGGCCTGAAAATTAGTCTTGGGAAATCCCCGGTGGTGTTGAGGCCATTATCACTCAGCCCAGGCTGGCTTCTGGGCTTTTAAGTGCATTAGAGCACTCTGCATTGACTCGACGGGCTGCTCCATGCTGGCTGACTTGTCAAATTACCTCTCATTTGTACAGCTCACCTGATGTTGCTGAAGCACTTTCCTGGCATCGGGAGCCGGTGGTCCATCCTGAGGGATCTGGGGACTGAGCCTTGTTTTACAGATGGGGAAGCTGAGACCTGGCTGTATCGAGTAAGTATGTATTCAGTCTCCCTCAAATGCTTCATGTTTGTAACTGGAGTGATTGTTTTTTTCATGTGGCTGAATCTCAAGTTTCAATATGATAGTTTAATGAGCCTCCGAGTGAGGCTATGTTTGGCGGGTCAAAGTGAAGCAGAGAGGGGATGATTCTGTCATTACAGCATATGGGTCCTGTTTGTTATTTTTGTTGTTAGTCACTAAGTTGTGTCCAACTCTTTTGTGACCCCATGGACTGTAACCCGCCAGGCTCCTCTGTCCATGGGATTTCTCAGGCAAGAATATTGGACTGGGTCGCCATTTCCTTTTCCAGGGGATCTTCCTGACCCAGGGATCAAACCCAAGTCTCCTGCATCTCCTGCATTGCAGGCAGATTCTTTACCACCAAGCCACTGGGGAAACCCTTAGATGTTTGCTACCTCTCATAACATCTACTACGTGCTAGGTTTGGAATTAGACAGACACTTAGGATGGAGTATGAAGGGGATATACAACCAGGCACAAAGCAGAGTCTCCAGAAATGGTTCAGGCCAAAAGAACCCCAACAGCTAGCAGTTGGGGCCGGACATCAGTCCCCCAAAGTGCTAGGAGAGACACACTAAAGATGGGAGTCCAAGCAGCCCCCTCAGTGAACTGGACCTCATTTTGGAGGTGGAGCCAAAGCTGGTGGGAATTCCTTGTGCTGAGCCAGTCTGCCAGGAGCAGTGACCTTATGTTAAGTCCCTATCCACTGGAGGCTTTGCAGGTGGCACAGTGGTTAAGGATCTCACTGCCATTGCAGGAGACACAGGAGATTCGGGTTTGATTGCTGAGTCAAGAAGGTCTCCTGGAGAAGGAAATGGCAACCCACTCCAGTATTCTTGCCTGGGAAAACATATGGACAAGAGGAACCTGGTGGGCTACAGTCCATGGGGTCACAAAAGAGTCAGACACAACTGAACGACTGAACAACAACACCCATTTGGGAAGGGACCCTGACAACTTCCTACCTAAGTCTGTCATTCTGAGATACAGGAGTCAGATCAAGCTTTTCAGTAGGGACAGTAGGAATGAGGAGCTTGGAAGGGCCAAGGTCAGGGGATGAGACCAGGGCTCATGGGTAAAACTTCCTAGGTCTACAAAGTTGGAAAAATGGTTTTTCTGACTGCTGTCTTAGATTCCAAACTACCTTTCCAGCTAGTTGTATCTCTTTACCACTCTCTGAAGGCAGGAATCTCTACTGCAGTGAAGTTGTAAAAATGTAAAAATATAAAAATAATTGTTGCGAGTTCTGCAAAGGCTCTTTCTTCAGTACGGGCCCTTTGGTTGGCCTGGTAGGAGGAGGCAGCTCTGAATGAGGAGTATCTGTAATCTATATTTTGAATAAGTCAACTAGGAGATTCAGAGGCAAATAGAGGATTGAGGCTGGTGGCTCTGACAGTAACGAATCCATCTGCAATGCAGAAGACCTAGGTTCGATCCCTGGGTCGGGAAGATCCCCTGGTGAAGGGAATGGCAACTCCAGTATTCTTGCCTGGAGAATCCCATGGACAGAGAAGCCTGGTGGGCTACAGTCCATGGGGTCACAAAGAGTCAGACCTGACTGAGCGACTAACACTTTCAGGGGATGGTGGAGACAGTTTTACAAACACGAGGAAATCCATTGGCACTCAACCCTGTTCAGGGCCATATGCAGAAGGAAGGAAGTCTCCAGCACATCAGCTTCTGTGTAGGATCCTCAAACAGACTCACTCTAGCCTGTCACCCAAGTCCCTTGCCTAGACATTGGCCCAGTCTTAGGATCCAGATTTTGTGCTCTGAGATTCTGCTCATGGTTCCTCAAATTCTTAGCCCTGGTTCTTTTGGTCCAACTCCCTCCCTACCCCCCAACCCCACCCCTTGCGTCACCATCACATGTCCTATTTGCTCTCCTGGAACTTAACCACCTGCTGTCTGGGTCCATTCCCACCACTCCATCCCAGTGAATGACTACACAACATGAGGTTGGACTGCTGCTTGTTACAAGTAAGACTTTGACATTGAGAAACTTCTAAAAGCCAGTGACCCAGGGAAGACAGGGCTTTTGTACCTAATTTTAAGGTCATCCAGTGGTTTGAATACCACACTTCCACTGCAGGAGGCACAAGTCTGATCCCTGGTTAGGGAACTAATATCTTGCATGCTGTGTATAGCCAAAAAATAGAAAAAAAAAGTTAATTGATGGTGGAACATAGAAGCTGGAATTTTTTGATGTTTCTTTGACTTTCTCTTTTGGAGTGGACAGTGAAATTGTGGTACCTTGAGAGATAAATACTTTCAAAGAACTTGTAGATTTTATTTAATAATCTAGGACCCTGGGGGTCCTAGAGATTCAGTTCAGTTCAGTTGCTCAGTCACGTCCAACTCTTTGCGACTCCATGAATCGCAGCACGCCAGGCCTCCCTGTCCATCACCAACTCCCAGAGTTCACTCAGACTCATGTCCATCGAGTCAGTGATGCCATCCAGCCATGAGATTAGGTATCATCTAATGAGAAGTCCACACATGTATGTTGACTCTATATCTCTCATGAAGAGTTCTCAGAACTCAAAGGTAGGGGCTGATCCAGCAAATATTTTAAATTTGTGAAACTTGTTTCTTTCTCCTCACTTCCTTCTCAGAGCTTTCCACAGTGTCTAGGACTGTATTCAAATCATCATACTGGACTAAGGCCCACTAATGATTTCATTATAACTTAATTACCTCTTTAAAGACCCTATCTCTAAATACAGTCACATTTCTTTAAAAAAACAACAACAACAACATTTATTTGGCTGTGTTGGGTCTTAGTTGTGGCATGTGGGATCTAGTTCCCTGATTAGGGACTGAACCCAGGCCTCCTGCATTGAGTTTTATCCACTGTTACGTGAGGGAAGTCCCTACAGTCACATTCTGATGTACTCGGGATTAGGACTTCAACATATGAATTTAGGGGACAGATTTTTACCACCTGTTCCCACACCCCAGCCTTTCTCTGGCACCCAAAAAGTTCAGTGGCTTCTACAAATGGTATCTTTTTATATTAGTCTATTCCTACTTGGATGATGTTGGTATGTAGAATTTTTAGGGTCTAGGATCAGGTATTGAAGTTCATTGTTGGTGATATGTTGCAAATATTTCCTATTTGTCTTTTTGTTTTGATCATTTAAAAAACCACATAATTAAAAAATAATTGCTTTTGGATATTGAGTGATAGTTGGAGCTTTCTCTTGCGATAGAGATAAATATAAATAAAATGGCAGAGAATGTTAAGGAGATTGGCATAGCTGGCATCTGAAAATACCAGATAGAGGGCAGACATGGCTGCAGCAGATACCGCCTCTCTGGGGCCTCAATTCCCCCCACCCCTGCCCTGTTATGGGATAAATGCTTCCCCTTCACCCACCTTCCTGTCCTCTGGCCCATGCTAATAATAACCTTTAGAAAAAATAGCCTTAAACTTTCCAGCGCCTTTATTTTTCTCTACTCAGGAGCATAGTATAGGAAATCTGGGGTAAAAACCATGAGCAAGAATATATTTAACTATGGCTTTTCCAGTGGTCATGTATGGATGTGAGAGTTGGACTGTAAAGAAAGCTGAGCACTGAAGAATTGATGCTTT
>NW_011489876.1:1077090-1085697 GCF_000754665.1 Bison bison bison | reverse complement strand
GGACTGCAAGGAGATCCAACCAGTCCATCCTAAAGGAGATTAGTCCTGGGTGTTCATTGGAAGGACTGATGCTGAAGCTGAAACTCCAATACTTTGGCCACCTGATGTGAAGAGTTGACTCATTGGAAAAGACCCTGATGCTGGGAAAGATTGAAGGCAGGAGGAGAAGGGGGTGACAGAGGATGAGATGGTTGGATGGCATCACCGACTTGATGGACATGAGTTTGGGTGGACTCTGGGAGTTGGTGATGGACAGGGAGGCGTGGTGTGCTGCGGTTCATAGGGTCGCAAAGAGTCAGACACAACTGAGCAACTGAACTGAACTGAACTGACATGTCAAATTTTTCTAGTTTTCTATCCAAGAAAGTATGGCCCAGAATACAGATGGTCTGATTTTGGTGGGGAGTGGAGGGGACAAAACTGGAAAATCAGTAGTCGCCCTCCTGCTCCCTACTTGGGACTGTTAGATCTGTGCACAACTGGAGGAGATCCATTATTCTCTGAAGGAGGCTCATCTTGGGGGGAATATTGATTCTGACCACAGCTATCCCTGTCTCAAGTTGATAAAAGAAGATAAAAATATCTCTACTTGATATGATTTAGTAATCATCATATTCTGTCTTTAAAAAAAATAACTAGCTGGAATTTCTGTGACTTTTGCTGCTTCTAAAATGACCCCTTATGGGAGGGCTCTGGGCATTTATCCCAAGAGGCTGCCTTGTTTCTAAAACTCTTCTTAAGTGCACTGTCCTTTGAATAAAGTCCACACCCTTTGAGGCTAAAGCAGAATTTCAGAAACCACCCCAAAGCCTTTGAAGACAGGTAGGAAGTCAGTTTTGTGAGTCTGTAGTGACAGAAGTTGACTGATGCTCAAGCTAATGAAGCTTGAGTCTCAGAGTCTCTAGCTTGTTGGGGTCCCTTCTCAGGGTCAGCAGGTTCCCCTCCAGGACTAAGTGGAGAAAGCAGCCACCCCAGCCTACCTCTGCTAGGCCGTGATACTTGAGCTGCATGTCCATCCTCTACGTGTGTCCTGTCCCTCCTTCCTTCTGTGCTAGGAAGCCACTCCCCGTGTGCCCCACTCAACACCAGTAACACCCCAGGTCCTCACTGCAAGCTATTGAAGAGGCCAGGAGTACAACTGGTTGTTATTGTTTAGTCACTAGTGTCTGACTCTTCTGTGACTCTATGGACTCTAGCATGCCAGGTTTCTCTGTCCATGGGATTTCCCAGCAAGAATACTGGAGTGGGTTGCCACGCCCTCCTCCAGGGGATCTTCTAGACCCAGGGATCAAACCCACATTTCTCATATTGGCAGGCAAATTCAGGGGCATTTACAAAAGGCTTTGAAGTTGAAGGCAGCTATTCTGAATTATTAACACTAAAAATACAGATTTCCATCAAGCATTCTAGAAGAAATACTGAATTACTTTTCTAGTCTGTTGATAGAGAACAATGTCACAAAATCAGTGTCATATGAACAAGCACTCAAAGTGTATGAAGCCCAGAAAGGGTAGGAAAAATGTATCATAGGGTTGTGTTAAGCAATTAGTGAATGATGGTGATTTAAGTAATTTTCCTGAATTGTGCCAGTTATCACTTTATTGCCTCTCAGTTCCTACCCACCGTCCTTTGCTCTGCTTTGTCATACTAGGGTGGGCCATGTAAACAAAGCTGGGTGACAAAGATGCTTCTCATTTCCTTCTTCTGGATTTTCCTGCCTGTCTTCTTGCTTCTGGGGCTTTTGGCCAAACCCCATGGGGCTTATCCTCATGCAGGTTTCAGGGCCACCCCAGCGGGTGGTTCCAGTGATTTCTGCTAGCACTGCAGCCAGCTTCTGGCAAGTCTCCCAGGCACCCAGCAGGAGGAGTGCCAACAAGCCTCGCTGGTGCCTGATGGGCAACTTTCCAGTGCATTTCCCTGCAGAAGCTTTTCACAAGTTCCACTCACATCCCAGAGGGTAGCTCCTCAGGAAGTATAGTCCACACCCTGGCACATGGTTTATTGCTTGTCAGACCTGGCCTGAGACACCTCAGTGAACTGCTCCACCATCCAATGGGCCACACCCATACACCCTCTCCATCAAGGTCTGAATCTCAGCCCTGGTGGGGGTGGGACAGTGGGGAACTCTTCCAAATATTTTGTCTTTGTTTTTGGTATTAAGTCCCCCCCCCCAAAAAGAAATCATTGCCAAGATTGATATCAAGGATCTTACCCTTGTTTTCTTCTAGTTTTATTGTTTTTGATCTTACGTTCAAGTCTTAAATCCATTTGAGCTGATTTTTGTGTATAGTGTAAGATAGAGAGAGGTCCAATTTCATTCTTTTGCATGTGGATATCCAGTTTTCCCAGAACAATTTATTGAAGAGATTGCCCTTTCTCCATTCTATATTCTTCACTCTTGTTTCATAGATTAATTGATCACAGAGGTGTGGGTTTATTTCTGGCTCTCTATTCTGTTTCATTGATCTGTGTGTCTGTTTTTATCCCCCGATACCATGTGGTTTTGATTATTATAGCTTTGTAATATAGTTTAAAACCAAGAGGTGTGATGCCTCCTGATTTGTTTTTCTTTCTAAAGATTACATTGGCTATTTGTGGTCTTTTGTGGGTTCATACAAATTTCAGATTGTTTTTTCTGTTTCTGTGAAAAATGCCATTGGGATAGTGATTGCACTGAGTCAAGTCTATAGAACATTTTGGGCATTTTGGGTTGTATGGACATTTAAACAATATTAATTATCTACACTGAGAATTATAAGATACTGTTGAAAGAATTTGAAAGACAAATAATTGGGAAGATACTCTGTGCTCTTGGATTGGAAGAATTCATAGTGTGTGTGTATGTGTGTCTACACACATAAAACTATTATTTATTTTAAAAAGAAAATTCTGTCATTTGTGACAACATGGATGAACTTAGAGGGCATTTTGCTGAGTGAAATTAGACAGAGAAAGACAAATACTTCATGGCATTACTTGTATGTGGACTCTGGAAAAAAAGTTTAACTCATGGAAATAGAGCAGAAATGTGGTTGCAGAGGATTGGGAGGAATAGGGAGAGGTTTGTAAAAGGGTATAAACTTTCATTTATAAGATGAATAAGGTTTGAAGATTTAATGTATATATGTCCCAATCACTATAGGTGATAATGCTGTATTGTATAAATGAAATTTGCTAAGAAAATAGAACCTAAGTGTTCTCATTAAAAGGGTAAATATGTGAGGTGAAGGATAGATGTGTTAATTAACTCAGGGGAGGGATCCTTTCATAATATATATATATATATATATATATATATCAAATCATCACATAGTACACGTTAAATATCTTAAAATATCTTATGATGGAATAGGGGAAACAGAGGACAGATGGAGAAATAGAAAACAGATATCAAGATGGCAGCTATAAATGCAACCATATTGATGATTAATTAAATGTAATGGTTTAAACACTCCAATTAAAAGTCAGATTATCACATTGAATTTTAAAAAAACTATATGCTATCTACAGGAAATCTGTTTTAAAATAAAGATATACATGGGTGAAACCTAAAGGATGAAAACTTATCATGCACACATTCATTCAGCACCCCCAAAGCCTGCCTGGTTACTGTACTAGCACATGTGCAAGACCAGCTCCGTTTTGTCCATAAATTTGCCATTCCTCTAACTGTACCACACAATGAAGCTGTACACTTGTTTTTACACCATCTCCCCTAGCATCTCCTCTGGGAGGCCTGAGTGGGGAAGTGACTTCTATGTTGCAAAATAAGGTATAATCCCAGTCCTCAGCTAGCACATCCATTGCCACACTGGGTGTCCTTCCAGTAGCTCTAATTCAGATATCGTTGTTGCTTCTACATAGACGCTCTCCCCGTCCAAGCAGCATTACCATTCATTCTGGGGATATTTTACCCCTGAAAACCACTGTTCAGCTGGCAAGGCAGGAACCTCTTGGCTAAGTTTTATGAAATTCAAATGGGCACAGCAGGCACTGCACCACACTTCCATCATCCCTGACATCTATGGCCTTTCAGCGGGAAGGAAGGACGGAGCCACCAATAAAGCAAGTCAGTCTGACTGGTCAGCTGTCAGAGGCCGTCTTTGTGTTGTGGTCTCTTAAACCCCTCTGTCAGACTCTGAAGAAATCCACACATCTGCTGGTGATTAGGGGAGCAAAGAGGTGGTCTAATCCCCTCTCCATCCAGAGCACAAGCACACCTAATTCTAAAGAATGTCCAAAGAATTCCTTTTAAAAATGTAGCTTGATTCTTACTGAAGTGATATGTGCACACAATTTTAGAAGTCAAATAATACCCCACAACTTACAGGAAAGGAAGCGCTCCTTCTTTCCAGCCTGCAGGCACCCTACTTTTTGCCCCCCCATCTCCACCACTCAGAATGCATGCTTTTAAACCATTTAGCCTTCCCTCTCTTTCTCAACATTGCTATTTCTACATAATGTGTATATATTACTAGCTATAATTTTTTTAATTTTAGAAGTCATTTATTGACTTCCTACTACTGAAATACTGTTATGACTCCAATCCCCTGGCCCCTGGCATCTATTGATACCCATGTATTAGGTTGAAAAGTTTGTTTGGGTTTTTCATTGGAATGAATTTTCCGGCCAACCCAATACTTTGTCACTCTATGAATTTGACTATTCTCAGTACCTCATATAAATAGAATCAAATAGTATTTGTCTGCACCTATTGTGTATTGAAATGCATTATATATATATTTAATATTTATTTGGGTGGGTTGAGTCTTGGTTGCAGCACAAGGATCTTTCGTGAGGTGCATGGACTTAGTTGTTCCATGGCATGTAGGATCTTAGTTCCCTAACCAGGGATTGAACCAGTGTCCCCTGCATTGCAAGACAGATTCTTAACCATTGGACCACTAGGGAAATCCCTGGGTTGCACTTTTAAAGGTTAATTTACTATATGTCCCACAAACATTGCACCTCTGTTTTCCCCCTAAACCACCATATACCCCTTCCCCATCTTCCTAATTTATATAGTGTTTTGGTCAAATTGATATTTTGTATTGTCATTATTTTGATTATGCAAATATTGTTCACAGCTATACCATGTATTATGATTTTATTTCCCTTATTATATAATTTAAAAGTTGCTTTACTTTTTATTTACTTAGTTTCATAGCAGTTACTTATTGATTCAGCCCCAAACATTCTAAAAGAAACTGAACAATCCTCTTGTGCATGTGTGTTAAGTCACTTCAGGCATATCTGACTCTTTGCGACCCTATGGACTGTAGCCCACCAGGCTCCTCTGTCCATGGGATTCTCCAGGCAAGAATACTGGAGTGGGTTGGCATGTCCTTCTCCAGGGGATCTTCCCAACCCAGGGATTGAACTTGTTGCTTCTCTTTCATCTTCTGCGTTGGCATGCAGGTTCTTTACCACTAGTGCCATCTAAGAAGCCAAAATAATCCTCTTACAGGGGTCAAACACACCAACTCATCTATCAGTTCCATGCTTTCCCCTTATAGGCAGCCCTCCTGAAGCCCACATGTCAGAACTGAGTGGGGGTGGGGAGGGGGAAGGAGGGCCTTACTGAGTTCACTTCTCCACTCTCACCCAGCGTTCCTCTGGCCCAGCCCTTCTGGAGAATAAGTCTCCTGTCTTCCACAAAGAGAAGCAGGGTCATTCCCATGGCTTTGCAGCCTGCACTTAGAATCTGGGGGCCCAACACCTCCTTATTAGAGCTTTAAACCAGCTCTCCTTTCTGCCCTGCACTGCCAAACCCACCCTATTCTTTCTCTTTGAAGGTGTCTGTGCCTTGATTTCTGAAACTTTCCAGGCTTCTTTACTGGGAATCATTTTTTTCTTTTTTTAAACCAGTTTCATTTCCTCTGCAGGCAGTCGGATTTTTGCTCTCAGAGCTCAGTGAAGGCAGCACCATTTATTCAACTGTTTTCAATTTTCCCAAATTTGGTTGACATCTCTAGTCTGTCATCTCTTCTCTGACTCTCTTTCTAATTCTCTTAGTGTCCTTCTGTGGGAATCGGGGAAGAGGTGGAGATAAACATGTGTTATGTCTGCTTTGTTTAGCTGAAAAACCTCCTTCAATCAATTCATAACTTCTGTTCTAGTGATAGAATCAATCTGTTTGCAGTCAAAAGGTGTGGGAGGGGTGAGTCTACCCAGGTTCATGCCCTGTACCATTTAGGAGTAGTCAGCCATAGAGGTTTTTTTTTTTTTTTTAATTTTTATTGGGGTATAGTTGCTTTACAATGTTGTACATTTCTGCTGTACATCAAAGTGAATCAGCCATACATATACAGATATGTTTTTGAATTTCCTTCCCATTTAGGTCACCACAGAGCACTGAGTGTTCTCCGTGCCATACAATAGGTTCTCATTAGTTATCTATTTTATACACAGTACTGCATATATGTCAGTCCCAGTCTTAGTAGGCTGTAGAGTTTTAAGGGACCTTTATGGACAATCATGTTTGTCTTCTCAGTATATCTCCCATACTTGACCCCAGTCTGTAATAACTACTCAGTGCATGAGCAAAAATAGTTCCCTTTGGAATGCTTCCTTGCCATCTCCTACTCCCCACTCCCAGTTTTTTTTATTCCTCATGTTCTCCCTAAAATTGTTGCTTTTGGTCATGGCCTTGGGTGTGCATTGTCAATCTATGGATCAGTCCTTAGCAGTGAATTTCTCTCTTTTGTTCATTGTTGGAGAGAGGGTGGAGGGAGTCCCACATCCTGCTGGTTGGATGGAAAAAGACCATTATGGTCATCTGGTCTCCAGGTGGATGATCTAAAATACATCAGCTATCCATGCTGTTGGCATATCTCCTGTATTTTATCATTCTGAAGAGTATCTGCCTTCTCCCCAGACTTGGGTTATGTTAGGAGCATCCTTTTGAATTATCTTAGCCTTGCAAGCCATGGGCTCTTGGAAAAGAATGGAGGAGAGAAAACCCACAAATGTATTTTAAATATGTTGGCTGTATTAATTAGTATTTGCAATTTCCCAATCCTTTTATTTATTTATATTAGGTTTTAAAACAAATTGCAATATATTAGCTTTAAAAACAAAGTGCAATGTTAGCTTTGAAAACAAAGTGCAATGGAGCTGAATACACTTGTGTTACAGCTCTTGACTCTTTTCATTCTGTCTGGTCAGGCCTCACTAATTTGGCATAAACCCTCTATATGCTATGTAATTTGATTAAATAATTCCCTATGGTGTACCAAGTTCTGTAAAAATCCATTTTTAAGCAGTAAAGTGGAACTAAGACACTTTAAAGAGATAAACCTGATACCATGGGTAAAGATTCTGGGGATTTGTTAAATATGTACCATAAGCATGAAAATAAAGTATCCTTGGAGTGGTTGAAAATAATTATTGATATGATTAAAAGTAGAGGAAGCAGAAAGATATCAAAAGTTACCTAAAATTTCTCCAAAATAATGGACAGAGGTGCCATGAACAGTTGTGCAGCTTGTGTCCGGAACAAGATGTTCAGCTGAGGAAGTACACCTGCATTCCACTGCCCAAGTCAGGTGCCCCTGGGAATGCATGAACGCTGTAGGGTTTATGGGAGCAGAGACTACTTTATCATATGTGAACTAAATGGATCACACAACTATGAACTTTGGGGAAATGTATCATTAAGGGGCTTCCCAGGTGGCGCTAGTGATAAAGAACCTGCCTGCCCGTGCAGGAGACAAAAGAGAAGGGAGTTCAATCCCTGGGACAGGAAGATCCCCTGGAGGAGAAAATGGCAGCCCACTCCAGTATTCTTGACTGGACAATTTGATGGACAGATGAGCCTCACTTTCACAAAGTGAACAAAGGTTCATAAAGTGTCAGATGTGACTGAAGTGACTTAGCATAGCACACAACATAGCACATCATTATGGGCATGGATGTTTCAGCTTTTAGGAAAATCAGGCTTCTCCAGGGCCCTCCAGCAGGTTGGGACCCAGGTTGTGTGACACCTGGTAAATTCCTTGCTAGACACTTTATCTGTGTCTTGTAGACAGAAGACCAGGCCTGGGCCTCCAGCTCTCTGACAGCACAGCTGAAGCACCCAGTTTAAAGAGTTTAAAAGGTTCTAGGTATTCTGAGAAACTTGAGCATTTCCAGCCATTCAATTAAATCATTTGCAAAAGCCTGAATGTCTAAACTTCCAAAGCCATTTAAAATTAGGCCCTATGTATGCCTGGAAGTCAGGAAATAAGACAAAAGTCAAGGGGTCAAGACTGTGTAAAAGGTGAACTCAGATCTCAAGGGAGGATTCTACCAGCATCCTCAGGGAGTGGGGCAGCGGCTCAGGTTGTTTTCCTGAAACTGAAGACCTTGGAAACGGGCTGGGACCAGGTCTGGAACATCTGGCCTTCTGTCTGTGGGGAGGGGATCTGCACCCCCCGCCCCCTCGCCCTGGGGGTGTGTGTCAGGACTGGACTGGTGGGGTGTGAGCTGCAGAGAGGCCAAGAGGAGATGGGGCTCCTTCTCCTCACTGTCAGAGGGGAGCATGGTGGGAAAACATGGGCTCCCAGGACCACATTCAAGTTGGGGGGAGGGGGCGGGAGGGAGCTATTGCCAGATGGACTCAATTTT
>NW_011489876.1:1069656-1076990 GCF_000754665.1 Bison bison bison | reverse complement strand
CAATTTTCTACATAAAAATCAGGTGAGGTCGTTTCCCCCACGCATCAGTGGGGAGAGAGGAAAAGCAGAATGGAAAACAGAGGAGACGGGCCGGTTTTTGAAGTTTTTAGCCTTACAATGCACTGCACGGGGGTGGCCGAGATTAGGTAATTGGGGGTTTGTTTTGTTTTTAAGCAAAAGTGATGGATCTGCAAAAGGGGGGAATTCAGGGCATTTGTTCATTGTCATTGATATAAGCATTATGATTTAATTCCTGTTTTTAAAATGGCTGCTCTTTGTAGTCAAAATCTTTCCAAGTTATGAACTTTAGGTAATTTTTCGGTGCAGCTAGAGGAGTGCACATGTTTTATGGGTACAGCTTACTGTATTTTCGCCAGGGGAGCCCTCTCCTGTACCTTGCACCCAGCCTGAGAAATGGAACATTAGCAGCCCCCAGAAGCCTCACTGGGACCCCTTCCAGTCCTGACTGCCCCTCCCACGGGTCAGTAGGTTCCTGATTTCTAACAGCTTAGGTCAGGTTTGCTTAAAACTAAATGAACTTAAAAGTCCATCCAATTATGACCTGCAGACCCTCAGGTGAGATCTTAAGTCATTCATTTACTTCTCAGATTTTGTGGGGTGATAAAGTTCATTATGTTTTTTTTTGTTTATTTTGTTTTTTTTTTTTAAACAGGTGTTTTTCTTTCTTTTATTTTTGGAGTGCTAGATCTTCCTTGGGGCTTCCCTGGTAGCTCAGTGGTAAAGAATCTGCCTGCAATGCAGGAGATGTGAGTTTGATCCCTGGCTCAGGAAGATCTTCTGGAGGAGGGCATGGCAACCCACTCTAGTATTCTTGCCTGAAGATTTCCATGACAGAGGAGCCTGGCGGGCTACTGTCCATAGGGGTCGCAAAGAGTTAGACACGACTGAAGTGATTTAGCGGAGAAGGCAATGGCACCCCACTCCAGGACTCTTGCCTGGAAAATCCCATGGACGGAGGAGCCTGGTGGGCTACAGTCCATGGGGTCGCTAAGAGTTGGACACGACTGAGGGACTTCACTTTCACTTTTCACTTTCACGCATTGGAGGAGGAAATGGCAACCCACTCCAGTGTTCTTGCCTGGAGAATCCCAGGGACGGGGAAGCCTGGTGGGCTGCCGTCTATGGGGTCGCACAGAGTCGGACACGACTGAAGCGACTTAGCAGAAGTGGTTTAGCACTCACACATGCGGGTCTTGCTTGCTGTGCGTGGGCTTTCTCTAGATGCAGCAAGCGGGGCTACTCTCTAGTTGTGGAGCATGGACTCCAGAGTACAGGCTCAGTAGTTGTGGCACACAGACTTAGTTATCCCATGACATGAGGGATCTTCTCAGATTAGGTCTTCTTGAACCTGAGTCCCCTGCACTGGCAGGTAGATTCTTAACCACGGACCCCGAGGGAAGCTCCCTAGTGTACTTTAGAGCAAGGACTGTTCACACACATCAAAGTCCTGATTCTCTCCAAGCCAATGGGTAGACTTCTGAGGCCAGAGTTTGGGAGGTGGGTCAGTTACCTCTTGCTGGGGCCGCTTCATCTCTCTGAGCTCGGTCTTATCATTGAATCAGGAACTGTACGTATCTCCCAGGCTTGCTGTCAGAGTGCACAGTGGCATGTCCCATACACACCATGGCTTCTTTCCCTTTGCATGTCCAGGGGCCCCTGATCATCCAGGTCACAGAAAGTAGCTGCAAGCCACCAGTTGCATATTTCAGGGGCAAAGACACGTTTTACTGTTTGGACAGATCTGGCAAAATCAGGTTCGGAATCCCACACCCACTGGGGCGAAGGTGATGACAAACAATACCAGCTTCTGATGTTTACCAGAAGAGTAGCTGTGCCACAGGAGAGAAAATGTTGCTCCCATGGGCAAGGGAAAGACAAACCTGGAACTCAGCCCGTCCAGGTCATTTAAACACAAAGAATCTTGTTTATGGTGCATTTCCACTGCTCACAGAACGAGCATGTGTTAAATAAGAAAATCTACATCCTGGGGTTTCTCTAAGACTGTTGAGGACTTGTCACTTACAGCCTTCTACTCAAAGAGTGGTCCCTGGCCCAGCACACTGGCATCACCTGGGGGCTTGTCAGAAATGCGGAATCTTAGCCCTTGGGGAAGACCCAGCGAATCAGAGCCTGCATTCTACCGAGATACCCAGGGGATTTGTGTACACATTAAAGATTGAGTGAGTGAGTGAGAGTCACTCATTGTGTCCAACTCTGCGACCCCACGGACCGTAGCCCACCAGGCTCCTCTCTGTCCATGGAATTCTCCAGGCAAGAATACTGGAGTGGGTAGCCATTCCCTTCTCCAGGGGATCTTCCTGACCCAAGGATCAAACCCAGATCTCCTGCATTATAGGTAGATTCTTTACTGTCTGAGCCACCAGGGAAACCCAGAGATTGAGAAGCACTGCTTTACAGTGCTACAGAATCACGTTTGACCATATTTTAAGTTCTGCTGTTTTGCTTTGAGGTCCCTCGCTACCCGCTATGGACAGTCAACGTAACAGCAACAAACCAACTTTTAAATACACACCAGCACAGACACTGTAAACTTGTAGGATTACAAAAGGCACATTCAGAACAAGTGGGAGATTCTTGGTACTGGCACACAGACAGAAATATAGATCAATGGAATGAAATAGAAAGCCCAGAGATAAATCCACACACCTATGGACACCTTTTCTTTGACAAAGGAGGCAAAAATATACAATGGAGAAAAGACAATCTCTTTAACAAGTGGTGCTGGGAAAACTGGTCAATCACATGTAAAAGAATGAAACTAGGATACTTTCTAATACTACCCACAAAAATAAACTCAAAATGGATCAAAGATCTAAATGTAAGGCCAGAAAGTATAAAACTCACTCTTAGAGGAAAACATAGGCAGAACACTCTGACATAAATCACAGCAAGATCCTCTGTGACCCACCTCCCAGTGTAAAGGAAATAAAAACAAAAATAAACAAATGAGATCGAATTAAACTTAAAAGCTTTTGCACAATGAAGGAAACTATAAGCAAAGTGAAAAGGCAGCCTTCAGAATGGGAGAAAATACTAGCAAACAAAACTGACAAAGAATTAATCTCCAAAATACACCAGCAGCTCATGCAGTTCAATACCAGAAAAACAACCCAATCAAAAAGTGGGCCAAAGAACTAAGCAGACATTTCTCCAAAGAAGACATACAGATGGCTAATAAACACATGAAAAGGTGCTCAACATCACTCATTATTAGAGAAATGCAAATCAAAACCACAATGAAGTATCATCTCATGCCAGTCAGAATGGCCATTATCAAAAAGTCTACAAACACTAAATACTGGATAGGGTGTGGAGAAAAGGGAATCCTCTTACACTGTTGGTGGGGATGCAAACTGGTATGGCTACTATGGAAAACAGTGTGAAGATTCCTTAAAAAACTGGAAATGGAACTGCCATATGACCCAGCAATCCCACTGCTGGGCATACACGCCGAGGAAACCAGAATTGAAAGAGACACGTGTACCCCAGTGTTCATTGCAGCACTGTTTACAATAGCTAGGACATGGAAGAAACCTAGATATCCATTGGCGGATGAATGGATAAGGAAGTTGCGGTACATATACACTATGGAATATTCAGTTCTCAGTTCAGTCGTTCAGTCATGTCCTACTCTTTGTGACCCCATGGACTGCAGCATGCCAGGCTTCCCTGTCCATTACCAACTCTCGGAGCTTGCTCAAACTCATGTCCATTGAGTCAGTGATGCCATCTAACCATCTCATTCTCTATCATCCCCTTCTCCTCCTGCCCTCAAGTTTTCACAGCATCAGGGTCTCTTCCAAGGAGTCAGTTCTTCGCATCAGGTGGCCAAAGTATTCGGGAGAAGGCAAAGGTGGGATGATTTGAGAGAATAGCATTGAAACATGTATATTACCATATGTGAAATAGCTGACCAGTGCAAGTTTGATGCACGAAGCAGGGCACTCATACCTGGTGCTCTGGGACAACCCAGAGGGATGGGGTAAAGAGGGAGGTGGGAGGGGAGTTCAGGACGGGGGGACACATGTGCACCCGTGGCTGATTCATGTCGATGTATGGCAAAAACCACCACAATATTGTAAAGTAATTATCCTCCAATTAAAATAAATAAATTTAAAAAAAAGAACTAATGGGAGATTCTTGAAATACCAAATGCTAAGCACCTTTCTGCAACATTTGTAAATGCACCAAATACTACACTTAAAGGAAACCACAATTTTTTCTCACAAAGGCAGTGGAAAGAGAATATGAAGTCAATCTGGGGATTGATTTCTCCTCTGAAATAAGGGGGCTTATAGGAAAATGGGGGCTTTCCAGGTGACTCCGATGTTAAAGAATCTGCCTGCAATGCAGGAAACCAGGGTTCTTTCCCTGGGTCTGGAAGATCCCCTGGAGAAGGGAATGGCAACCCACTGCAGTATGCTTATCTAGAGAATTCCTTGGGCAGAGGAGACTGGTGGGCTACAGCCCACAGAGTTGCAAAGAGTCAGACATGACTGAGCGACTAACACACACACACGTAGGAAAATGGGTGGAAAACACACTTTTTAGCAGCCCGACAAGCATTCTTTTCTTAAAATCGAACGTCTGTGTCTTTGGGGATCTTTTTAGAATGATCCTGTGATCTATAATTCCATAATTATTACCTCTAAGTCCTGAGAATCAGTGTCTTCATGTCCTTCAGTGCTTCATTTAGCAGATATCATAAAAGGAATCTGACATTCCCCCTGGGGGAATGGGGATACACTTAGAGCATTAGTCCCAGTAAGTGCCTGGAGCAGACGGGCAGAGGAGACGTGCAAGCTTGATTGCTGGGGTCCAGGGTCAGACTCTCTGGCCAGGGAGGGTCACAGACTTCTCTGCAACTCCATGAGCAGCGACCAGAAGAGGAAGAAACCATGTGTAGCAATGATACTAATGAGGCTGTCTTGTGCACTTAACAAAGCTCTTCCCCGAGTCCTGTCACACCTGTGAGGTTACTGTTGTCAACCTCATGGTCCACGGAAGGACCTGGGGAACTTGCAGGTTTAAGGACAGGGCCACAGACAGATAGGAGTTCTCTGTCCCCCATGGCAGCACTGCTGTGGGCCCGCCCAGGTGGGCCCATGGGAGAAGGCAGTTTCCTATGCTCCCTCCCTCCGCTGACCCTCCTGGCAGGATTCCTGGCTCTTAGTTCAGTCTCTGACCACAGAACTGATGCCCACAAGACCGTGGGAGTCAGTGCTGGCAGGACCCTTGTTCACATCACCTTGGACATGCAGCACGAACATGACCCCTCACATCTCCTTGGCTTTCTAACTGCATCTGCCTGGACACAGCTCCTCCCTGATCGCTTCACCTCAACACACAAGTGAAAGTGGTAGACGCTCAGTCCTGTCTGACTCTTTGCAACCCTATGGACTGAAGCCCGCCAGCCTCCTTTGTCCATTGGATTCTCCAGGCAAGAATACTGCAGTGGGTTGCCATCCCCTTCTCCAGGGGATCTTCCTGACCCAGGGCTCAAACCCAAGTCTCCTGCATTGCAGGGAAATTCTTTCCTGTCTGAGCCACCAGGGAAGCCTCAACCACAACTTACTAAAATTGCTTTGACTCTTTATAGTCACGTATTCACTAAATGAATATGTTTATGGAGGGGCTCTAGGTCTCCATATTGTCTTTTGGTGTTGGGAGCATGGCAGGAAATGGAGTAGAATACTGTTACCCTTCTGGGGCTGCTCCATATAACACAATAGCCACTAGTCACATGTTGCTATTTAAGTCTTAATTCATTAAAGCCAAAGTAGAAATGGAGAGCCACTGTGGCCACTTAAGTGACTCATAGCCACAGTTGGCTGGTGGTTCTAGGATTTGGACAGCACAGGTAGAGAACATTTCCATCATCATGGAAAGTTCTATTAGAACTTCTGTTCTGTCCTACTGCCATAGAACTTTAAAAATTTTTTTTAATTTAAATAACTCTTTGTAAAATCAAGATTTATTTGGCTCATGGGATCTTTTGTCGTGGCGCATGGACTCTCTAGTTGTGGCGCATGGGCTTATTAGTTGTTCTGAGGCATGTGGGATCTTAGTTCCCGAGGGTTCGAACCCATGTCACCTGCAGTGCAAGGGCAGATTCTTAATCACTGGACCACAAGGAAGTCCCTGCTGTAGAACTTTTATTCATTCTGGTAGTGGAGTTGGATAATACAAAATTAAAGATTAGATATTATTAAAGTATCAGGCATCTAGAATAAAGAACTATGGATGAAAAAATAAAGGGAGGAAAGGGGGATAGAGAGTGATGGAATTGGGATGCTGCAGGCTGCTTAGTAACCACCGGCTCTGCTGACTACTTCCTTTCTTGAAATTCCTCCTTTGATACCATGACCACCGTCCTCTATTTATTATTCTGCTTCCTCTCTGGATAATGTCTTAGTGACAGAGCAGCCCTTCTTGAGCTTCTTACACAATAAGAACTGTGAAGCAACCCTTGATTAGCCAAAGTCCCAGAAGTGACCCAGAATCTCAAGGTTTCCAAACTCCAGCAAGATTTTTTTCACTCAGCACCATTCAGATGAGCTGCTGTGACAAGACTAGAGGTGTTAGTGTGCTCTTAAAAAACTGAAATATAAGTAAATGACCTACAACTAACCACCATTAGATAAACTTACAGTTCCTCAATGTTCATCTCTCCCACTTTTCAGAAGTACCACAAGGTGGCAGCAGTAGTTTACAAAAGCCATCAGGGCACCGCTCACTAATTGCTCATCTCTGGCATTTATTTCAAAATAAATCTTGTGGGGTAAAATGTGAAAATGAAAACTGCACTATGCAATTAACAAAGACTAATTAGAATTTACCATGACCTAGAACGAAGCTAGTGGAGGTGATAGAATTCCAGTGGAGCTATTCCAAATCCTGAAAGATGATGCTGTGAAAGTGCTGCACTCAATATGCCAGCAAATTTAGAAAACTCAGCAGTGGCCACAGGACTGGAAAAGGTCAGTTTTTATTCCAATCCCAAAGAAAGGCAATGCCAAAGAATGCTCAAACTACCACACAATTGCACTCATCTCACATGCTAGTGTTCTTGCCTTGGAGAATCCCAGGGACGGCAGAGCCTGGTGGGCTGCCGTCTACGGGGTCGCACAGAGTCGGACACGACTGAAGCGACTTAGCAGCAGCAGCAGCACGTGCTAGTAAAGTAATGCTCAAAATTCTCCAAGCCAGGCTTCAGCAATATGCGAACCGTGAACTTCCTGATGTTCAAGCTGGTTTTAGAAAAGGCAGAGGAACCAGAGATTAAATTGCCA
>NW_011489876.1:1068869-1069514 GCF_000754665.1 Bison bison bison | reverse complement strand
GCAATATGCGAACCGTGAACTTCCTGATGTTCAAGCTGGTTTTAGAAAAGGCAGAGGAACCAGAGATTAAATTGCCAACATCCGCTGGATCATGGAAAAAGCAAGAGAGTTCCAGAAAAACAGCTATTTCTGCTTTATTGACTATGCCAAAGCCTTTGACTGTGTGGATCACAATAAACTGTGGACAATTCTGAAAGAGATGGGAATACCAGACCACCTGATCTGCCTCTTGAGAAATTTGTATGCAGGTCAGGAAGCAACAGTTAGAACTGGCCATGGAACAAAAGACTGGTTCCAAAAAGGAAAAGGAGTTCGTCAAGGCTGTATATTGTCACCCTGTTTATTTAACTTATATGCAGAGTACATCATGAGAAACGCTGGACTGGAAGAAACACAAGCTGGAATCAAGATTGCTGGGAGAAATACCAATAACCTCAGATATGCAGATGACACCACCCTTAGGGCAGAAAGTAAAGAGGAATTAAAAAGCCTCTTGATGAAGGTGAAAGAGGAGAGTGAAAAAGTTGGCTTAAAGCTCAACATTCAGAAAACGAAGATCATGGCATCCAGTCCCACCACTTCATGGGAAATAGATAGGGAAACAGTGGAAACAGTGTCAGACTTTATTTTTTTGGGCTCCAAAAT
>NW_011489876.1:1000672-1068769 GCF_000754665.1 Bison bison bison | reverse complement strand
GAAGAATTGATGCTTTTGAACTGTGGTGTTGGAGAAGACTCTAGAGAGTCCCTTGGACTGCAAGGAGATCCAACCAGTCCATTCTTAAGGAGATCAGCCCTGGGATTTCTATGGAAGGAATGATGCTGAAGCTGAAACTCCAATACTTTGGCCACCTCATGTGAAGAGTTGACTCATTGGAAAAGACTCTAATGCTGGGAGGGATTGGGGGCAGGAGGAGAAGGGGACGACAGAGGATGAGATGGCTGGATGGCATCACTGACTCGATGGACGTGAGTCTGAGTGAACTCCGGGAGTTGGTGATGGACAGGGAGGCCTGGCGTGCTGCAATTCATGGGGTCGCAAAGAGTCGGACACGACTGAGTGACTGATGTGATCTGATGACCTAGAATGCTTAACTGAATGTTTTTAGAGTATAGAATAATGGAGTCATGTATTGTATATAACCATGAAATGGATTAATTCACCAGTTAATTATATTTACTGTCACTTTGTTGATCGTAGCCCTTCACCCAGTCCTCATTTTGAAACACACAAGAATGCTTCAGTGCTTTTCCTCTCCATTTTAAAATGGAAAGATTTCTCTGGTTTTTTCTTGAAGTGATCAATTGATTTTCCATCAGCTTCATGTAAAACAATAAGTGAAGAAAATCTATACATTTGTTCCCAGTTGTGGTCTTGCAAGTTCAAGGCAAATTGCCGTGGTGAACATCTGGGATTCATCATATCTGCTCTGTTACCTCATTGATGGGCACATGTCTTTCCCACATGTGCACAGTGAAGGCCTACAGAGTTACAAGGAAAGCAAAATGATAGCCATGCTCTCAACTTTCTGCTGCAAGCAGGTATGTGGAGATATTAAACTGGGAGAAGGAATGCCTCTGTGTCAAGTTTAGCTAAATACTTGGCATATTGTACCAATGCATTTCATGGGCCAGAGCTCCACCCTTTTATGCACGAGTAACCCACAGTGCCTCCCCAGAACAGAGTCTGGGTGAAAGCTTTTTTTTTTTTTCAGGGAAGAAAAAAGAGAGTAAAGTTGGAAATTGAGAGGCCATGGTTAAAGTAACACTTTAGGATTATTCAAGACTGATGTGTTTGAACTCAGCTCTCCAAAGACAGCCAAGAACTGCAGTCTGAAGCTTATATCATGCCACAGGATTCATGTCATGGAATTCAAGAAAAATGGTAGACATAGATCTATGTCTCTTTGACACTCCCTGACTTTTTATAATACTGTTCTCTAATGACCATGGGCAGTGGGAGCAATTATAACTATGCTCCAGAAATGGCAATTTGCATTTAGAACTGTTCAAGTCTTTGATGCACTAACTTCACATCTGGGGATCCGTTCTAAGGAACTATTCCTAAATACAGAAAGAAGTTCTAATATGGAAAAAGACGTTTCATGTAGCATTATTTAAGTGATGAAAAATTTGGGGGAAAATCCTTTAAATGAGTAGTAATGGAAAACGATCAAATATAATTTGACATGTCTACATAATTGGTTATTAAGTTGTCATGAGAATAATGTGTGTGAAGACTAGACAGTGTAGAAATGCTCACATAATTAAGAGAATAAAGAAGAAAATAAAGTAGTATGCATAGTCACGATCCTGCTGTTTAAATTTTGCATAGAAAAAGGCTGTGAAAGAAAAACATGCCAAAATATTAAGAGCAGTTGCTTCAGTGGTGATTCCCAAGGTAAAATTTCCTTCTTTTTTTAAAGATATTTTTTATGTGAACCAATATTAAAGTCTTTACTGAATTAGTTATAATATTGTTTCTGTTTTATGTTTTGGTCTTTTGGCCACAAGGCATGTAGGATCTCAACTCCCCAACTAGGGATCAAACCCACACCCCCTGCACTGGGAGGCGAAATCTTAACCACTGGACTACAAGGGAAGTTCCCTGCCTTTTTACTTTTTGATAGCTTCAAATTGTAGGTGTTACTGTGTCACAGAAAATCTATACTTGTGAAAACTTTTGTTTTGAATTTAAAATAATTTCATTATTCTTTTATCTTAGAATTTCTGTTTAAGTTGTCTTCTTCTCTCCATCTTTCCTCCCTGACTTAAAACTCAACATCCTGCATCCTAGTCTCAAACTGGTTCATTTTCTACTTCAGACAAAGGAAAGTGGACTCAGTCTGGTCTCTGGTGGAAGCTTCTCAGCTGGCTGGGGCTAGAGTGTGAGCTGGTTTAAGTTGACGGAGGTGACGAGATGACCCTAGTCCAGGTGCCCTGGCCACTGCTCATTCTAGTCATGCTATGGCTTCCCTAAATGTTTAATTATTGACGCTGATAGAGAATATAAGGTCAAATATTTTATAGAACAATGGTAACCACTAGTGGGTAAAAACTGAGTATATAGCTTCCAAAAATAAAGAAGAAAAAGCAGAGAAAATCTTTGAAACAAATAGATACTAGTGATAAAAGGAGCTATTTTTTTTAAAAGTTATTTATTTGGCTGTGCCAGGTCTTTAGTTGTGGCATGTGGGATCTAGTTCTCTGACCAGAGATTGAACCTGGGCTCTCTGCATTGGGAGTGCAGAGTCCTAGCCACTGGGCCACTAGAGAAGTCCCAAAGGAGCTATTTGAAGGGAGGCAGGGACAGATAACATGCACGATGGAATAATATTTGGAGACGCTAATCTGTAAGCTTCCTTTCCTGTCAATCCCCTGCCCAAGGCTCTTCTGCTCCTGCCCACACAGACAGATGTGTCATTCATGGCCCGGCCAGGCATGAGGACTGCCTAATTGACAAGCTGGCCTGACCACAAGACAAGAGAGATGTGAATGCACACCAGCATTGTTCTCTGTGGACCAGGGAAGGGAAAGGGGAAGAGGGAGCCAAGTACTATAAGGAAAGGAACACAGGAGAACACCCAAACCTCTGGCAAAACATGGGCCATCTGTCCAGAGTGCCATGAGAGCATCCCTCTTTGTCATGGACCTTGAAGATCATCAAGAGCCCAAATTAAGGTGATGCTTGTTTGTGCCTCAAGACTCTCCCATTGGTTTCATTCCATGCAGACAACCCTGTCAAATAGCCCCAGACATCTGTATTCTCTTCCTCTAAGCAGGTTGAGGAGCTATGGGCCTTTGGGCCCTGGAGGGTTGATGGTGATGTAAAAGGCAAACCGTGAATTGGCCAACATGACTCCAGTTTGTGGGACTTTGACATCTCCCTCTAAACTAGGAACTTCAGTAGAACACATGCTTCCTCTACCCATGAACTTAAAAACTATACCCTAGAAACCGAGAATACACATTATTTCTAACCTCTGTGGTACATTTATAAAAGGTAACATAATAGACTATGTTGAAAGAAAAGAACTTTAAAGACATGTTTGACAATAGTACCACAAGTCTCAAATTTCATACACCATGAATAAGAAAAATCAAACCACCTAGAAAAGGTTTTTAAAAATTTGGATCAAATGGTAATTTCCTCTTTGTAACTGCAATTACAAATTTATTTAGAACACAAGCAGAAGAGCTATATTATATAATGAAAACTGTGAAACCAAAGCCATATCGAGGGGGAAAATTCATAGCTTTACATATGCCGACTATAAAACCAGAAAGTATAACAAATAAATAAAACACATTCAACTGAAGGAATGAAGGGATCCCTAGATAAACATTAGTGGGCATTTGTGTTTTGTTTGTAGGCAATTGTTTTTGGCTGCCTAGCTTCTGAAGCTTCTTCTCCTATCAGGGCAATCCACCATGATGCTGGTCTTAGACCTGGAGAGCTGGGGCAGAACATCTAGACTTAGTTGATCAGATGCTGCTCCTTGGAACTAGAACTTTGAACCTGGCATGAGTGCCTAAAAGAAATAAGCAGCTTAGTGGTCATTCTGGTAGCCGAAGCCTGAACATGTGGTACAACCAGCACATCACAACAAGCTGGGCATCTGACCACTCAGATTCCTAGTTTCTGCTCATCCCCCCACCTGGTTCCCTACAACCTCTGAACAGCTGGGCTGCGTGATATCCTTCTCCAGTACATTCTTCTTCCTGTCTAGGGTCAGTTTCTACTGTGAATAACTTCAATCCCCTGAACAAAACAGAAGGAAGGAATGTTTAATAAAGACATAAATTAACGAGAGAAAAAAAGCCATAGCAATGATGAATAAACTCAAGTTTATATTGGTTGTTTTAAACAACCAATAAAACTGGCAAGTTTCTGAGAATTATCACAGAAAAAATTAAGAAAAGTCGCAAATGCTTATACGAAGGAAAAATGTATATGAATGATTCTGAAGTTAAGAAATGATGAGACTATGATGACAGTTCTACACTTGATAAAATTAAGAGATCAATTACTGAAATTAACTGAACTGGAATGTGCTGTTAACCAAGGGAAAAAGGTTAAAAAGTTTTATTAATAAAATATTCAAACCCCTCCCCCCCCTTCCCGAGGGCGGAAGACTTAAGGAGACTTAAGGAGAAAGTAAGGAGACTGACTTAAGGAGAAATTACTTCAAACCTGTTTTATTTAAATGACTCCTGGACATAGCGCAAGAAGGCGGATGAGCCTCTTCCAGGTGGCCCTGGCACCTAGTTGCCCTTGCATTATTAGTAGCAGTTCCCCTGGAGCAGAGCCTGCTGTTGAGTGGCGGTCAGCCAGTCGTATGAACAGGTCATCTTGCTATACTCTTGGGACCTAGCTGTTACAATCCTCACACCTGTCAGTTACCTATCTGTGGCTGGTGTCAGCTGTATGTAGGTCATTCGAGCACTTGCGCAAGTCATGCTAATTAACCCTCTGGATGGCTGCCTTTATCTCCTTCACTAGGTTCCTTCATTACCTCCCCTATCCGAGGAAGAATGCTCCTATTCCCACCCTCCAAAGGGAAAGTGAGGGAACTTAGGCACAGGGAGACGTAGATACTAGCCGATCCTCACTAGGATGACCTCAGGAATAAGGGAGTTGGGAGCTAATGTCAAAGGAGAGGCTGTGTGACTTTTATCCTGGAGAAATGCAGATATCAGGAGTGGATGCCAGGGAACAAGTGTAAACCGGGGCTCTGAGAGTCCCTTGGACTGCAAGGAGATCAAACCAGTCCATCCTAAAGGAAATCAGTCCTGAACGTTCATTGGAAGGACTGATGCTGAAGCTGAAATTCCAGTACCACCTGGCCACCTGATGCGAAGAACTGACTCCTTGGAAAAGACCCTGATGCTGGGAAAGATTGAAGGCAGGAGGAGAAGGGGATGACAGAGGATGAGATGGTTGGATGGCATCACCGACTTCATGGACATGAGTTTGAGCAAGTTCCAGGAGTTGGTGAAGGACAGGGAAGCCTGGTGTGCTGGGGTCGCAAAGAGTGGGACACAACTGAGCAACTGAACTGAACTGAACTGAACTTGTCATTGCAGATGGGATCTGTTGAAGGTGCAGAAGGAGGAGCTTCTTTCTTTTAGGTGGAGACTGGAGGAGGAATATGCTTGTTTCTTTCAGTGTTAGGTTTTGCTAAAAGTGGTTTCTAGGTCTTGGGGGCCCTAGCGACCTTTGGGGGTTTCCCTGGGGGCTCAGATGATAAAGAATCTGCCTGCAATGTGGGATACCTGGGTTCTATCCCTGGATTGGGAAGATCCCCTGGAGGAGGGCATGACAACCCATTCCAGTATTTTTGCCTGGAGAATTCCCATGGATGGTGGAGCCTGGAGGGCTACAGTCCATGGGGTCACAAAGAGTCAGACATGACTGAGTAACTAATTCAGGGACCTTTGGAGGCCAGCTTCCAGCTCAGATGCTGGCCTGTTGGGTGCAGCTCTGATTTGAAGGTCAATGGGATGCTTCAGATCCCTGGCTAGGCCTCCATGCACATGGGTGCTATGACCTCCATGCAAAAGGGTGCCCTGTAGCTGACATGGCAAGACTTACCGAGGGAGCTGGTCTCCTCCTGGGGTGAGTTCCCCTGGATACAGAGAGCTTCCTTTAAGGCTCCTTGGAGACAGTTGCTCTTAATATAGTTGACAGTGGGTAAGTGCTGTATGGAGGCAGCATCTTATTTAATAAATTACCCAGTAACCCTTGGGCTCCTAGAGTGCCGGATTGCACCCAGAAAGAGCATCCGGTGGGGTTGAGAAGAAACAAGATGTGCCGCCCACAGACCAATTCCTCCTATTACAGATTCTGTGTTCTGTTACCTTTCTCTCCCCTTAAGTTTTTTACTGTTCCTGGGGTTTTAAGGGAAGAATGCTGCAGTGGTTTGCCATTCCCTTCTCCAGTGGACCACTTGGACGGCAAGGAGATCAAACCAGTCAATCCTAAAGGAAATCAATCCTGAATATTCATTGGAAGGACGGATACTTTGGCCGCCTGATAGGAACAGCACATTAGCAAAGACCCTGATACTGGGAAAGATTGAAGGCAGGAGGAAAAGGGGACGACAGAGGACGAGTTGGTTGGATGACATCACCGATTTAACAGACATGAGTTTGAGCAGGCTCCGGGAGATGGCGAAGGACAGGGAAGCCTGATGTGCTTCAGCCGGACACAACTGAGCGACTGAACAACAAGGCGTATTACGGGGCTCCGGCATTGCAGACAGATTCTTTACCATCTGAGCCACCAGGGAAGCCTGTATTATGAAGGCGTCCGTTTTTAAAAACAGAAACCTACCAAAAATGCCCCTGAGGGCGGCGATATTGCCCAGGAGCATAGAGAGGTGATTCCTCTGTCCCATCCAGGGCAGTCCTATGGCAGATGCATCCGGTCCCACGCCCTGCAGACAGTCCTGTATGGCTCTGCTCTCCGGACCCGGGGACATCCCCATGCAGCCCAGCTTCGCAGGCCCATTTTCTCCGCAGCTCCAGTACTCCCGGGTCTCCACGCAACAATGAAGCGTGGGCGGCCCCAGCGGCCTTATTTGCATATCTCCGCGGCTTGGCCAATGGGCTGCGTAGGGGCTTTGGAACGCAGTGTTGCCATCGGCGTGCGCGCGTGTGTGCGCGTGTGACAGCGGCTGTGGCCGTGGCCGTGGCCGTGGGAGGCCGGCCCGGCGGAGCCCAGCCGCGCGGGGACCGGCCCCGGCGCCCGCTCCTCCAGCGGATCGCGGCCGCGTGGCCCGGCCGAGTCCAGGGACCAGCACTCTCGGCCGCTGCGCCGTCGCGATGTCGGTGGCGGGGCTGAAAAAGCAGTTCCACAAAGCCAGCCAGGTAGGGACGCACGGAGGAGGGAGGGAGGAGGGCTAGGGGAGCAGCGGTCCCCTCGAGGCTCCGGGGCTTCTGAGGCTCCGGCGCCCTTAGGGGCCTCTTTTAGGGCTCGATTTCTTCCCGCCTAAGCGGGCTCGGGGGTGGAGAGAGGGGCCGCCGGCTCTCCTCCGCTTCTTGGCGCCTCCTTCTTGCCAGCCCCCGGCCCCCCTGCTCCATCCCCAGCCACTGAAATTCCGAGAGGTTCTCGGGAGGGGAGACCAGAGGTGGCGGGTCGCAGGGGCTCGGACGTGCAGAGACTGGGCGTCCCGAGGCCTGGAGGCTCTGCTCGGTGCCTCTATTCCCGGACCCGCGCCGGGAGGAGGACCACAGAGAGTGCAGGGCCTGCAGGGCCTCCCTCGAGTCCCCCACCTTTTGGTTGGGAGACCCCCCACCCCGGGGCACGTCCTGCCACCCCGGGGCAGGCGCGGGCGTCGGTGGATCCGGGGATGCTGTGTACTTGGCTCTCCCGGCCTGGAGATGGACCCCGCCTGCCTGACTGCCCGCAGCTCCGGGCTGGGCTGTCTACAGCCGTCCTTCCTCCCGCATAGTCTTCCCGGTGTCGGCCCGGGCCTGGGCACCAGGCTCCTGTTCTCTAAGAGCTGTCTGTTTTGTGGGAAGACTCTGAGACAGACACGTAAACATATAGTGTTGGACACACCTCCACGCACAGTGGATGGCAGATAATAAGATGGGGCATCAGGGAGAACTTCCCGGAGGAAGAGCCGCGTCATTTGAAAATTAAATATGAGAAGGAATTGTGGTGGAGGGTGTGGGTGGAAAGGATAGGAGTTCTGAACAGAGGAAACAGGAAGACAGGCAAGCTGGCATGTGATTGGTGTGTGTATGTGTGTCTGGATGTCTGTTGATAAGCAAATTTATATTCTAAGATTTCAGTCTCCCAGCCATGGCAGAACTCACATTGTAAAATCAACCCTACACCGGAACTGCTGGGTCTGTTGGACAAATTTCATTCAGAATTCACATTTCTGGTGAGGTCTTATCTTGCCTCTTTCACACAGGGGTCCCTGAAAAGCAGTTGGAATTAGAGGATTCTTTTCTGTCTGTCTCATGTTGAAAAGTGCTACCTGTTCTCTCACTCACATCCCTTCCATGAAGAAACTGGGTGGTGTGCAGTTTCCAGCTGGGGATGCTGGGAGGTTGGTGGTACTGTTGGGGTAATGAGGAATCCTGGATAAGGGGCCAATTAGGTGACCAGGGAGATGGTGGGGTCACTGCAGGTGGGCTTTGGGCACTTTGAAAAATCCATGAGATACTCAGATGACTCTGGCCTGGGGGCTAGTGGGTGAGATCCAGATTGGAGCTATGGACTTGGGGGGATTTCCAGCCTCAGTGCAGATTTAAAAATATAAGTGCAAATGGAAGTCAAAAAATGCACAGTGAGTTATACTCATAGACTGTAGGGAGCACCCACATTTAGGGACACTGTTTAGGCCGGGACTTGATAAGCAGTGACCACCCAATAAATATTTATTGGATAAGTGAAAGTGTGGGAGTGGAGAAGCACAAGAAGGGAAGAACTAGTAGAATGGAGGAGAGAGGAGTATCATGGAAACCTAAGAAGTGGGTGCATTTAAAGGTGGGAGCAGGGACTTCCCTGGTGGTATAAGGTTTATGACTCTGCACTTCCAGAGTAGGGGGTGTGGGTTTGATCCCTGGTAGGGGAACTAAGATCCCACATGCGATGCAGCCAGAAAGTAAAAATAAAATAAAATAAAAGGTGGGAGCAGTTAGTGAATCTGCCTTGAGCTCAGTACTGAAGGGTGGGCAGCCTGGAGGCTACTGCCTCTGTGTTCAGGGCAGTGTCAGCTTAATCACTAGCTAGCTAGGCTTGCTACAGGAGCTTTCTTAGCTCAGTTGCTCAGTCGTGTCTGCCTCTTTGCGACCCCATGGAGTGCAGCTTGCTAGGCTTCCCTGTCCTTCACCACCTCCCAGAGTTTGCTCAAATTCACATCCATTGAGTTGGTGATGCCATCCAACCATCTCATCCTCTGCAGGGTACTAACATTTTTTGAAAGATATTCTTTTATTGAGAATAGACTTCACAGGAGCAAACCTTAGAGATGAACAGGACACAGCCCTAAGAGGATTGAAATTGGTTTCTGACCACTAACCAGAGTGAATGGTTGAAATCCCAGGAAGTTACTGACATTGGTAAATAATATGCTAAAGATAAGGTCGTTTAGTTAAACTACTCATCAGTCCATTAAAAAAGGAAATGAGCAAAGGGTCTAATTTAGTCTTTTTGCATGAACCGAAATCTTTTTGTGACTTTATCTGAAAAGAAAGACATCACGGATTCTCTCTGGGCTTTGCAAATCACATTTTGTCAAAGTGCTTAATAGATATGGATATGTTTTTATCTGTTCTGAAAGTCTTTCTAAGAAATCTTGCAGTGGGACAGATTTGGTGGAGAAATTAGACCAGGCTTAATATAATAAGAGGGAGCACGATCATAAAAAGTGCCAGATGTTCTTCCCAGGCAACATTTTAACAGCAGGTTTTAATTCACATAGAACTTTCCCAGGGCTGGGGAAAGGGAGGCTGGGATGATGTCAATGGTTTAATAATTCCCAGGGATCCAGGCCTGGCTGTGCCACTGACCAGATCTGTGACCTGGGAAACATGATTTAACCCATCTGTATAGTGAATTAGACGATTTAGAAGCTGTATGCGTGCATGCTCAGTCATGTCTGACTCTCTGCAACCCCTTGGACTGTAGCCCCTCAGGCTCCTCTGTCCATGGGATTTCCCAGGCAAGAATACTGGAGTGGGTTGCCATTTCCTCCTCCAGGGGATCTTCCTGACCCTGGGATGGAACCCAGGTCTCCTGCATTGGCAGTCTGATTTTTTACCACTGAGCCACCGGGGAAACCCTTAGAAGCTATGTTCCTATTCTAAAATTTCTTGGGATGATCACACAACTCTGTAAATATGCTAAGAAAAACCATTGAATTATAGACTTTAAGTTGTGAATTGTATAGTATATAAATTATATCTCAAGAAAGTATATAACTAACTATATCTCTATCTTTATATCTAATGTATCTCAGTTCTGAAATTGTTAAGTAATTCGCTTAAAGTATTTCAGATAAAGATAAAGATTATAAAGTGTGTCTTTTATAAATTAGGGAACCAAGACCTTGACAAATTGAGATGATTTTTCTTAATGATAGAAAAGGTGAAATAACTTATAACTTCCTGGTTAAGAGCTCTGGCTTTCTTGATACCTTACCTATCTCTGCAGGAAAAAAAAAAGTCCCCTTACTTTACAGAGAATGAAGAACTCTAAATCCCAGGGATTATGTATCATTTTGGCAGCACATGGAGACTAAAAGGAAAGAGGAAGAAATCAACTAAAATGAGAAGAGTGCAAGTTGAGCTAATAACAAAATTTAATTAATCCTTTCCTTCAACATTTGGGATTATAACCCAAGTGTCCCAAGATCATAATTAAATACTTCTTTCTCTTGAAAAGGTTTTTTTAGTAGAGAGGTTTACTCTTCTACTGGTAGGGATGCAGTTTGAGTTATTAGAGATAAATAAAAATAGCTTGGGCTTCCCTGGTGGCTCAGATGGTAAAAAATCTGCCTGCAATGCAGGAGACCTGGGTTTGATTCCTGGGTGGGGAAGATTCCCTGAGAAGGGAATGGCAACCCACTCTAGTATTCTTGCCTGGAGAATTACATGGACAGAGGAGCCTTGTGGGCTACAGTCCATGGGGTTGCAAAGAGTCGGACTGAGTGACTAACACACATACACAAATAGCTTAGAAAGGTCATGTGGTTTCTTGTTAAGTGGTGTGCCTGACCAATAAAAATGTAACTCATAATAATTATATGTCGCTACTCATTGATTTGTATTAATTATGTTCACTTCATAGTAATTTTCTTGACAGCATTTTTTTTGGTTGCAGGATGCTTAGGCCACATCTGTGCTTACTGTGACATGGACACTGTTCTAATAGCTGTATTTGTTCCCTTTCTGCACTTCTAGGAGCCTGGTTCCCCATCCCATGAAAGCCTGATTTTATTCTTTCCTCTTGTTCTTCTTGCCCCAAACTAACCAACTAGTGAGGACACAAGAGGGGTGATGACCCTTCATGTTAAATTTCCTTGTTTTTACCCTTACGTAGCAGTGTTCTATCACGTGACCTAGAAACACAATAGGGTGTGGGGAGCTCCTAACAAAAGCTTTTTTTTGGTAATTTCCCCCTCTTTCCCTTTTGATGCCTGAATCAGAAAAATGATGAGTGGTCCTAAGGGGCCAAGACATTCTCTCTGTAATGACTAAGTGCACAGGCTGGCCATTTATGGGTAAATATAGAGAAGGATATTCTTTGTAAATTATGAGAATCTCTAGGGAGGCGGTGAATGTCTCTTGTTTCATTTTCTCATTAGAGAGAAAGATAAAAATGCACTTTGCAAAGTCCATAATGATGCTTTGTGTTTTATGTTGGTGCATCAGAAAATGTGTTAAGCTGCAACTTGCTTACTCCTTTCCACATAGACTGCTTGATAAATTAATCCTTGGATCTATGTGTTAACCATATATTTTTAACTTGGGATGCTAGAGTAGATGCTGAAACTAAATTGGTTTTAATTTTTTAATCTCTGAAGAACGCAGTATAATTCAAGCATTTCTTACCACTGATGCCTTTTCTCTAAAGTAAATGTAATTTAGGCTATCTCTTAGAATTTCATTAAAAATGCATTTAAAAGCAGAAATTTTTTGTGTGTGTGTATGGATATACTATTTGTTTCAGATTAATTTTTCAACTTTATTAAAAAAATGACTATAAATTCTATTTCCCCAAATTAAGTGGGGGGTGTGTGTGTGTGTATGTTATGTATTTAGAGGTTGCTATTGTTGTCATACTTTACCCAGAAAGTGAAACTGCCAATAAACAGAACCAATACACGACTTTATTTAACTAAATAATAGGTGAATGTATTCTGGAGATTCTACATCAGCCAAGTGAGAATACCTAGATTTTGGTCTCCTGTGTTGCAGGCAGATTCTTTACCAACTGAGCTATAAGGGAAGCCCTTACTTTTCGCTAGAAACCTGGGAAAGTGTTAAATTGGGGAAAAGAATCTGGAGGAATCCAGTTGGTATTGGGAAGACATTGCTGCAATTCTGTTTGAGTTCTTCTGTGAGATGCCTTTATTATGAGCTCTTCCCTTGCAATTCCCAGGCTCATCCCCACTTGTTATCACCACAGCACCAGCCGCAGTGACCTTCCTGAGCCCAGTGTCCTCCCTTCTGACTTTGTCACTCATCGGGTGGTAGTGTCTTTCTGCCCGGCATTTGGCTAAGTCTTTCTCAAGTACTGACATCACCAGGTGCTTTGCCAGATCAAATCATCCATCAGTGGTAGAAGCTGCTGCTGTTTCAGGCCGGAGAGTGTGGGTACTCCCTACTGATGCACCTGATATCTGAGTCGTACGTCCTCATCTCAATCTGTGTTCCTCCTTGCTCTTGGGCAGAGACTGCCTTGTCTGGGTGTTGTGACCTCCAAGTTGCTGAGTCTGAGGGTCACTTCCCCAGCTGACGCTCCGCAGCTTTTGACCCAGCGTACCGTGCTCTGCTTACAAGCCCTACTACGCTTCTGTGGTTTTCCTCTGGCTTCAATGGCTGTTGCTTCAAATCTCCTTTAATGGCTCCTTCTTGTCCCCCTTGAGCCCTAAATCCTGGAGTGCCCCAGGGCTCTGGCTTGGAATAGCTCCTCTTTTTCTCAACCTTGAACTCTGCCAAGGTGTTTTATCCAGCCTCACGGATTTATAAACGATCTAACCATTGATTACTCTCTAAATTATGTTTCTGGCCTAGATACTCCTCCTGATCACAGACCAATAACAGACTTCTAAGTCTAACTGCCTATAGCATCTCACTTGTTGGATGTTTAAAAGGCTGTCAGACTTAAGATGTTCAAACCTGAACTCTTAATTTTCTCTACCCCAACCTGTTTTTCTGTTGGTGGTTCCTATTTAAGTCAGTTGTACCAACATGTGTTCAGCTGCTCAAGCAAAATAAGACAAAACCAAGATTCATCTTTGATTGCTTTCTTCCTCTCATCCCTAATTCATCAGAAAGTGGTAATAACTCTTGGTTTTATTTTCAAAATACATCCTTCTTCCATTTATCTCTTTCTGGCTCTGCTTCTACTATCCTTCTCTGACTGTCACCTCTTGCCCACATGGTTGCTGGAGCCTCCTCACCGATTTCTAGAACTTTGGAACCTAGCAGCTTCCTACCAGGTACAGTCCATTGACCCACAGTGACCTGAATGCTCTTCTGAAAATGTAGCTCAGACCGTGTCATTCTGTGAATGTAATGGAGACTGCTTACAAGTCTTCAGTGCTTCAGTGACATCCAGCTGTGTTTAGTATAAACCCCAAGCTTCCTCCTCTGGCCTGTGAAGCCTCACATAACCTGGCCTCTCCCTTCCTTCTCCTGCTGCCATTGAGCCACACTGGCCTCTTTGCTCCTTTAATGTGCTAAGGTCTTCTTTCCTTTGGGCCTTTGCCAGAGCTGTTCCCTCAGCCTAGCATGCCTTTCCGATAGATCTTTGCAAAGTGTTTCCTTATTGTTGTTTAGATCATAGCACAGATTAAAGGCCACTTTGTCAGAAACGTCTTCCTGACCATGCAATTCAAATAGCACATGCCCTCTCTATCACGCTGCGTAACTTTTAAAAAATATTTTTTAAATGATTTATTTATTTATTTTTGGCTGTGCTGGGTCTTTGTTGCTGTGCATGGGCTTTTCTCTAGTTGAGGCGAGCCGGGGCTACTCTCTAGCTGCGATGTATGAGCTTCTCACTGAAGTGGCTTCTCTTGTGGATCACGGGCTCTAGGGTGCTCAGACTTCAGTAGTCGCAGCTCCCAGGCTCTGGAGCACTGACTCAATAGTTGTGGCACAGGGGCTCAGTTGCTCGGAGGCATGTGGGATCCTCCTAGATTAGGGATAGAATCCATGTCTCCTGCGTTGGTAGGCGGATTCTTTACCACTGAGCCACCGGGGAAGCCCACGTTGCTTAACTTAAAACAAAACTGTATCATAAATATTTTGATATTTTGATGACTATATTCAGTACAGATGCTTTCCTTTCTAATCCCATGTATTTTTATTTTAAAAATATATTTAAACTTGGGGGATAATTGCTTTACAATGTTACGTTGGTTTCTGTATGATGTGAATCAGCTAATGGTTTGTCATGGATTTTTTTGTTTCTATATGAAATATTGGCCTTTATTTTTTGCACTGTGTCTAATTTCAGTATCAGGTAATACTGCTTTAATAAAATGAATTGGGAAGTGCTCACTCTTCTGTTTTCTGGAAGAAATTACATAAAACTTATGTTAATTCTTTTTTAGACATTTAGTAGAATTTTCCAGTAAAACCATCTGGGCTTGGAGATGTCTCATTTGAGAACTTCATTAGTTTGTGATTTTTTAAGGAATCAATCCATTTCATTTAGGGTTATCAGATTTATGTGTGGAGAATTATACGTAGTATTCTTCTCTTAATCATTATCAGTTCCCTTATTCTATGTGTATAGAGTTGATTTTTGCTACTGGTAATTCCATACCTTCAGCCTTTTTCTCTATCAGTCTTACTAGAGGTTTGTCAGTTATATTGATCTTTTCAGAGAACCAGGTTGTTATTTCATTTTTTCCGTTGTTTTGCTTTTTCAATTTCATTGATTTCTGCTCTTGTTTTATTATTTCCTTCCTTTTACTTGCTTGGATTTATTTTGTTCTTTTTATAGATTCTTAAGGGAAGCAGATTATTGATTGGAGACCTTTTTTCTAACGTATGCAGTGAGTGCTATGTATTTTCCTCTCAGCACTGGTTTAGTTGCATTTCACTCTTTTTGATGTATTTTATTCATTTGATGTATGAACGTATATATATGTATACGTGTGTGTGTTGCATCTTCTTGTTGGATTGATCCTTTTATCATTCTGTTATGCCCTTACTTATCTCCTTTTACAGTCTCTGCTTTAAATCTATTTTGAAGTCCCTTTTCTTTTTTGTGTGTTTGTGTTCATTATAGATTTTGTTATCCTGAGGTTTATATATGTGATGTGAAAATCACTCAGTTGTGTCTGACTCTTTGCAACTCCATGGATTATACAGTCCATGGAATGTAGTCCATGGAATTCTCCAGGCAAGAATACTGGAGTGGGTAGCTGTTCCCTTCTCCAGGGGATCTTCCCAACCCAGGATCGAACCCAGGTCTCCCACATTGCAGGCGGATTCTTTACCAGCTGAAATTTATATATAACAGCGTATATATACATGATTAAGTTGATAACCTCTTAAGCTTGCATGCATTTTAACAATCTTGCATTTCTACTCCCCCTCACTTCGCATTTAATAATTTTGACTTGTATTTATATCTTTTTAACATTTACCTACTTTTTGTGGATATTTTGTCATTGTTCAGTTGTTCAGTCATGTCCAACTCTCTGCAACCCCATGGACTACAGCACACCAGGTTCCCCTGTCCTTCACTATCTCCTGGAGTTTGCTCAAACTCATGTCCATTGAGTTGGCTCTTT
Source organism: Bison bison bison (assembly GCF_000754665.1). Lineage (NCBI taxonomy): Eukaryota > Metazoa > Chordata > Mammalia > Artiodactyla > Bovidae > Bison > Bison bison. Next base: position 1,052,970 of record NW_011489876.1, on the reverse strand, counting down.
GCATCAGGTGGCCAAAGTCCTTCCAATGAATATTCAGGGTTGATTTCCTTTAGGATTGACTGGTTTGATCTCCTTGCAGTCCAAAGGACTCTCTCAAGAGTCTTCTCTAGCACCACAGTTCAAAAGTATCAATTCTTCAGTGCTCAGCCTTCTTTATGGTCCAACTCTCACATATGTACATGACTACTAGAAAAATCATAGCTTTGACTATATGGACCTTAGTTGGCAATATGAAATCTTTGCTTTCTAATATGCAGAGTACATCATGAGAAACGCTGGGCTGGAAGAAGCACAAGTTGGAATCAAGATTGCCGGGAGAAATATCAATAACCTCAGATATGCAGATGACACCACCCTTAGGGTAGAAAGTGAAGAAGAACTAAAAAGCCTCTTGATGAAGGTGGAAGAGGAGAGTGAAAAAGTTGGCTTAAAGCTCAACATTCAGAAAACGAAGATCATGGCATCCAGTCCCATCACTTCATGGGAAATAGATGGGGAAACAGTGGAAACAGTGTCAGACTTTATTTTTTTGGGCTCCAGAATCACTGCAAATGGTGACTCCAGCCATGAAATTAAAAGATGCTTACTTATTGGAAGAAAAGTTATGACCAACCTAGATAGCATATTCAAAAGCAGAGACATTACTTTGCCAACAAAGGTCCATCTAGTCAAGGCTATGGTTTTTCCAGTGGTCATGTATGGATGTGAGAGTTGGACAATGAAGAAACCTGAGCACCAAAGAATTGATGCTTTTGAACTGTGGTGTTGGAGAAGACTCCTGAGAGTCCCCTGGACTGCAAGGAGATCCTGGGTGTTCTTTGGAAGGAATGATGCTAAAGCTGAAACTCCAGTACTTTGGCCACCTCATGCGAAGAGTTGACTCATTGGAAAAGACTCTGATGCTGGGAGGGATTGGGGGCAGGAGGAGAAGGGGATGACAGAGGATGAGATGGCTGGATGGCATCACCGACTCTATGGACGTGAGTTTGAGTGAACTCCGGGAGTTGGTGATGGACAGGGAGGCCTGGCGTGCTGCGATTCATAGGGTTGCAAAGAGTCGGACATGACTGAGCGACTGAACTGAACTGAACTGAGGTTCATCATAGCTTTTCTTCCAAGGAGCAACTATCTTTTAATTTCATGTCAGAAGTCACCATTTGTAGTGATTTTGGGGCCTAAGAAAACAAAGTCTGTCACTGTTTCCATTACTCCTAGGGTAGAATCTCTGCAATTGTAAGTATCCTCCCATTTGTGGATGTCTAGCTGGGGATATGATCTTGACTACACCATGTCTCTGCCCCTTCTACTTCTCCCACCGTGGTTCCTTCTTTACATCTTTTCTTGTGGAAAACTTTTTGCTAGTCTTTGGGTCATTCTTATCCACGGTTGCTCTGTAAATAGTTATAATTTTGGTGTACCCACGGTAGGTGGGCTCAGGGTCATCCTACTCCACCATCTTGGCCACACCCTCATGATGGCAGAATTTTTTAAATAGAACCTCAGGCCTTTCAGTATTATTTTATGAGACTCTAGATCTTATTTAAATTGTCTGTTTTTATTTGCTTTCTTTTCTGCTGCTCTGGCAGGGGAAGGTGGTGGCATTGCTTTTTTACTTCCAAGTGGGGGTTAGTGTCCAGGCTTCTCACTTAGACTATTGGCATTTGGGGTTTGTGCCTCCTTACTGCTGTGTGGGAGTGGCCTTTCTGGTACCTCACTAAGCTTCTGCTGATACCCCTCTGGCTGAGATGGAAACAGCCTTGTTGCTGTTTCCCACGTGGCCTGAAGTCACACCCATGAGAGGGGTGGCCTCATTACTGCTGGGTGGTAGTAGAAGTCCTGATTTCCTACAAGGCCTTCTCTGGCCTCCTCACCCAGAAGAAGGGTGAGTGGGCTCCTTAGTACTGCTGTGGAAGTGGAGGTCCAGGCTCCCCGACATGGTCTCAACTGACACTGAAGGGGTGGGAGGAGCCGGGTGGAACTTGTTATCGCCTGGCAGGGACTCCCTACTTGGCTTTCTCTGGCACCACCCAGGAAAAGAGAGAATTGGGGGGTGCTGGGTCATCTTGTAACAATGTGGCAAAGATGCAAGTTCCTGCATTCCACTCATGCTTTACAGTGCCAGTGGGGATGGGGTCACAGTTCTTTCTATGGTGTTTGGAGTTAAGCTGGAGTGGAGTGTGTGCATGCTCAGTTGCTCAGTCATGTCCAACTCTTTGCGCCCCTTTGGACTGTAGCCTTCCAGGCTCCTCTGTCCATGGGATTTCCCGGGCAAGAATACTGGAGTGGGTTTTTATTTCTTTCTCCAGAGCATCTTCCCAACCCAGGGATCAAATCCGTGTCTCCTGTATTGCAAGAGGATTCTCTAACTGCTGAGCCACTGGGGATGTGGGTATTATCTAGTAATTTCTAATAGTTTAGATATTGTTTAATAATTTCTGTGTTGCTAGACTGCCCCTTGCCTGGTCCCTTGACTAGAGACAGGAGGCCTTTATTGAGTTTATTTGTCTGTTTTCCTGTGTCTGTCTGTATTTCTAGACTGCCGCTTCTTCAGCTCCAAGTCTTGGATTATGAAGGAAAAAGAAAACGGAAGCTCACTACTGTGTCATCTCTCGGGCCCTGGGGTGCCTACTCAGTGTATCTCCTTTTCTCCACCTGCTTGGGCCTTCCTGGGTTTGTGTTATATATAATGCCAAGCATTTTGGTTGTAATTAGTGAGAGGAATAGAGGAAGTGTATCTATTCCATCTTCCCTGAAGCAGAAGTCCTTTGAGTTACCCAAATCAAATCCCTTCTTAGAGGGTCTGACTGTCTGTTGTTTCTTGCCCAGTTTGTCCCTTGTGGAATCCTGTCTTTTGAACACTACTGGAACCATCCGCTAATATTGGATGAACGTTCAGCAGGTTTTGAGGATTGGAACCTGGATAACCTGCTTCTGTTGAACTCCAACCTATTGTTGGCCTGGATGCTCTTGATCTTGGGGGGAGGGGGAGAAATTTTCAAAATCCAGATTTTTAAAAAAGGAAATTTCCTACTTTTGAAATATTGGCAATTCATTTAAATTTTAAAAGAGCTGTGCGGGGCCAGAAGAAGCGTGTGTGATGAATTAACGTGGTGCACCACCAAACAGTCAACTGGCACACATGGTTTATCTGCAGGTTAACTTCTCCTCAAGCTTGAATAGTAGAAGGATAATTCCCGGTCACTTGTGGTGTGGCCAGGAACTTGCTTAGGAGATGAATATGGTCTCTGTAGAGACAGCTCTTGGCTTTTTGTCCTGGACGTTTCCTGGAAACCTTGTTGGAAGGCAGATTGGATGGAACCAAGCTGACTGTTTGCCCATGTGCTATTGTGTTAGACTCTTTGATGGAACTTGGCTGGCTTGATGTGGGAACTGTGGAATGATCAGGCGTGAGGGCAGAGAGCTGTCGAGTCCTGATACGAATTCGTCAGTGCTGAGCAGACAGAGCAGCAGAAGGCAGGCTATGAAGTGAGTGGGCAGCCTCATATGACTGTGAGAACTCTGGCAAGAAACAAGGGGGAGCAAGCGCTTTGCTTTTAGTGACCTACCTGGGACTAATCTGTGAAGAGGATGTAAGAATAGATGGTTTCTAGAATACTCTAAGGCAGATAGGACCCCTTCCCTGATGTTCTCATTGAAACTTGGCATCTCATAAGTCAAAGTTATGTATCTTAAGATTTTGATTAACTTTATGTATTGGGTTAGCCAAAAAATTCATTTGAGTTTTTCTGTATGATGTCCCTGAACAAAGTTTTTGGCCAACCTAATAACTTGTTAAATTTGTTTAACAAAATTAACCAATATCCTTGAATTTTATTTATCTTGGATCCCTGCTATTCAAATTGACATCTTAGATCAAGCACTTTTTCCAAGAAAAGACAAGAGTTTTTGTCTAAACCTTGTGGTCATATCTAGGGCTGAGTTCTCAGTATGATTGAATGATATTCAGGACTAGGTGCAATGTTGGCAGTTAGCATGTAATGTAGAAACTTCAGAGTGAAACAACTTATACAGTGCCCTAATTTGGCCATAAATAGCAAAGACTTGGGGCTTCCCTGGTGGCTCAGCAGTAAAGAATCTGCTTGCAATGCAGAAGACCCGGGTTCGATCCCTGGGTTGGGAAGATCCCCTGGAAAAGGAAATGACAACCCACTCCAGTATCCTTGCCTAGAGAATCCCATGGACAGAGGAGCCTGGTGGGCTATAGTCCATGGGGTCGCACAGAGTCAAACCCGACTAAAGAGACTGAGCAGCAACAGCAGTGAAGACTTAGACACTTGAAAGCTCAAGGCCAGCAATTCACTTTTATTTCTTTTGATTTTCAGCAGTGGATTTCTTTCCTGGGAAACAGTGGATGGAGGCTCAGATTTATTTTGAAGGAGTAGCAGTGGGTATGGTGCTTCCCTGGTGGCACAGATGGTAAACAATCTGCCTGCAGTGCAGGAGTTGCAGGAGGCACAGGAGACGCAGGTTCGATCCCTGGGTGGGGAAGATCTCCCGGAGGAGGATATAGCAATCCACTCCAGTATTCTTTTTTTATATATGTATATATATATATATTTGAAAAGTGTCCTGAGAAGGCAATGGCAACCCACTCCTGTACTCTTGCCTGGAAAATCCCATGGACGGAGGAGCCTGGTAGGCTGCAGTCCATGGGGTCACGAATAGTTGGACACGACTGAAGCGACTTAGCAGCAGTAGCAGTTGATAAGTGTCTTTATTTTTATTTATTTATTTCTAATGGAAGGATAATTGCTTTACACTATTGCATTGGTTTCTACCATACATCAACATGAATCAGCCATAGGTATACATATAGCCTCCACTTTTTTTTTTAAGTAATTAATTTATTTTCAGTATTCTTGCCTGAAAAATTCCATGGACAGAGGAGCCTGGTGGACTGCAATCCAGGGGTTCGCAAAGAGGCAGACATGAGTGAGCATACACACACAGGATGCACATATGTGGCAAAATTCTGATGTGGAAGCCAGCATGGATCCTCCAAACCGAACTGCCTGTCACTGCGTTTTGGGTGTAATGATTTGTGTATCGATAAATTTTGGCTTCAGTCTGTCACTCTCAGTTCCTCCCTTAATTTCAGCCTGGCATCTATGGTTCTTTTCAAATCTATTTGCAAGTGATGTGCAAAGTCCTTGAATACGGTTGAACCTCCAGAGAGGACAGTCTTCTTGTAGAGAAGACGTCTGACATCAGTAGGACAATTGTCAATGCCTTCATCTACAACTTCTGAGATAAGTTGAGTAAAGCCTGAATTAGCACACTCTAGATGAAAAGAAAATTTAGGCCCTAAGACTCCCTCAGTAACCAACACCTGGACTTCTCTAGTGGTCAAGTGGTTAAGAATCTGCCTACCAATGCAGGGGACATGGGTTTGATCCCTGGTCCTGGAAGATTCCATAAGCTGTGAGGCAGCTAAGCCTGAGTGCCACAATTACTGAAGCCCATTCGCCTGGAGCCCATGCTCCACAACAAGGGAAGCCACCATAATGAGAAGCCTGCACACCACAGCTAGAGTGTAGCCCCTGCTCTCTGCAACTAGAGAAAAGAACCTGTTCAGCAATGAAGACCCAGTGTAGCCAATAAATAAATAAAATACAAATTAAAAAATTGCTGTGTAATGAGATATCCAAAAGGTTAAACAAAACAAAAGCAACACCAATGGAAAATTCTTTCTTTGAGATAGCATTGATTCTAGTATACTGTTTAATTCACTTTGATCCATCTGTTCATACTTATTAAGTTCTTTTACTAAATCTGGGCAGGCGTAGCTATAGTGTTCTTTGAAGTTTCCCAGGATTGCTCTGAGGGATTCCTCTGTCTCCATCTCCCAGCAATTGCTGAATAACATATGTTCTATTTCATCTTGTGTTTGGAATGTGTGCTTAATATAGCTGACAATCACATGCCCTTCAGTCACAGGGATGACCTGAGTGATACTGATTCCACTGTCTGGTATTGTACCAATAGACAGACCGTTCTCCTGCTTGTCTTGAGGTCTAGTATGCAGATTAGGCGAGAATGGCCTGCCCAGAAATGTACAAGCCTAGAACATTATTTCAGCAGTGTATTCCCTGTTGTCTGGAGTATTCAGTGGAGATTCAATCCAAAAAAAATGGTCTTCAGGTTCTGCTCTTAAAGATCATTTGATCCATAAAGCTTTCCATCAAGTACCAGTCTTTAACTATGCCATGGCAGATTGGCCATTTTTTAAATATTTATTTTTATGTATTTATTTACTTGGCCATACCAGGTCTTAGTTGCGGCACTTGAGATCTTTAGTTGTGGCCTGTGGGATTTTTTTTAGTTGCAGCATGTGGGGTCTAGTTCCCTGACCAGGGATCGAACTTGGGCCCCCTGTGTTGGGAGCACAGAGTCTTAGCTACCGTACCACCAGGGAAGTCCTGATTGGCCACCTTTTTTTTTTTTTTTTACATATGAAGGTTTTCCTGTTGCTTCATCAGCAACAAAGAAGTCTGGGCCACAAACATTTCATCTGCCGCCTTTGAGCTTGCTCATCCATTTTTACTGACTTCTTAATAGCAATGCCTTGTCCACAATCTTCCTTGTCACCTGCTGCTGCCACTGCCACTGTCTGTTTGGTGCTGGTCGGGCCTAGGGCTGGGCAGGGGAAGATAGAAGCTATCTGACCATCCACAGCTGGCCACTATCTTTGTCATGGAGTAAGGGTTAGAGACAGGAAGCAGAAGTGGAGGCAGGCTTGGTCAGTGGCTACCTCTTATACAACCAGGCAGGCAGGCTCTCATGGAAGTCTTTAGAAATGCCTATTGAGACTGAATGACTGTTGATGCTTGCATTCTTTTCTCATGAATTCAGGCTCACAACTTTTGTAGAAAATGGAGACTCCCAAGTGGTACAGTGGTAAAGGATCCACCTGCCAATGCAGGAGATGCAAGTTAGACCCCTGAGTCTGCAAGATCCTCGGAGGAGGAAATAGCAACCCACTCCAGTATTCTTGCCTGAGAAATCCCATGGACAGAGGAGCCTGGCGGGCTACAGTCCATGGGGTCACAAAGAGTCAAACACGACTGAACAACTTCACTTTGACTTTTCACTTTCATGCACTGGAGAAGGAAATGGCAACCCACTCTAGTGTTCTTGCCTGGAGAATCCCAGGGACTGAACACAGGCTCCCAGTAGGTGAATAACTGGGATGTTGCACCAAATTAAAATATTCTGTTTTTGTATTTTATGTTCGTCTCTGATCTACCTTATTTTGAGCTTTGACTTCCATAAATTAGGAGTCTGAACTTCTTCTCATCCAGGAAATGTTGTCTTCATATCCAGGAAGAATGTTTTGCAGTCAATCAACTCATCATTGCATGAGTATAATAATAATGCTAATTAGCTTTTTTTTTTAGTAGAGGTGCTGAGTACTGTGCAAAGTATTTTTAGAGGCAGCATCTCATTTCATCTCCTTGATAACCTCTATCAAGAAGGTACTAGCCTATAATGGAAAATAATCTAAAAAAGAATGTGTATATATATATATATATATATATATATATATACACACACACACTCATACACATATATCTGAATACCTTTGCTGTACACCTGAAGCTAACACATGGTAAATGAACTATATTTCAATTAAAAAATGATTATTGAAAAAAAGAAAGTACTCATCATATTCCTCCTTTTACAAGGGAGGGAATTAGGCTTGGCAAGGTTAAGTGAAACTTGCTCAAGGTCACACAGCTGGCAAGTGGTCTTGTAAGGACTCAAGGACAGGCCTCTGTGATTCCAAGACAAATGCAGTCTAGTATTTGCCACCATTGCATGAGATAAACCTGTTCCTGCCCTCCACTCTCTTCCTCAGGATTTTCAATCTTTGCATAAATTCAGGGTGTCTTTATCGTTCATTTGAACCATGTGTCACTTGTTTAGCCTCTATTGAATAGAAATTCTCAGTCAGAAGTTGGTAAATTGGCCCATGAGTCAAAGACAGCCCATCGTCTATTTTTTTGTATAACCTGTGAGCTAAGAATGATTTTCACATTTTTAATGACACGTGATAATGACATATGATTAAAATTTCAGTGTCTGTAAATAAAGTTTTATTGACATACACACCCCAGCTCATTTCCATGCTCATACGTCTATGGCACAAGGCAGAATCAAATAGTAGTGACAGGGACAACACAGAGCGCAAAGCCTGAAATATTACTCTCTGGTCCTTCACAGAAAATGTTTGCCAACCTCTATTCTGAGCTGTACGTCTAGGGAATTTACATATGCTGGTGTGAGCATTCCTGAAGCCCTGGACAGAATGCTGAAAACGTTTTGTCTGCATCTGCAATTGGCTTGTGTGTTTTTGGAGGCTTTCCAGTCACTTAACAAGTCTGATTCATTCTGGTGACCTGGGTAGAGTCCTGGGCTGGAATACATTCTTACTTTGTAATTCAGGAGATCAAGTACCCCAAGGTCACCGGCTGTCACACACCTATGGACTCCTCTATCCAGAGTTTACACTGCTGACAAGGAATGACCTAGATGTTTTTACTAGGATGGGGTACAGGTTGTTAGGTGTTTTGCCATGCGTCTCACTGTGATTCCTCACCAGGGGAACAGTACCGATTCCCCTCACTGGGTTCCCTCCTCTCCATGATTGCTCCCTTCTTGTTTTAATTATTCCAACTTCATTTTGCCTTCTTCTTTGCTTCATTTTGAAAGAGTCCCAACTGCTTTTCTTGCCAGTTCTCTACTTACTTTTCCCAGGGCTCAAAAATGATCCTTGAGGATGATGTCATGTCCATGTTTATCTTTCCTCTCTAGCATGACATTGATTAAATAAGTATATTTTAATTGGTGAGCCGCCTTCTCAGGGTGTTGATCATTGTAAGGACCATGGCCAGTTTCAGCCTCAGTTAACCTGAGTCGATTTGTACAATAGCCATGGAATGTTTTGGCTTCTACTGCAGCAGGAGTGGCTCATATAAGTTGTATAGGCTTTTCAGAAACTGCATAATTTCATGCAGAAATTATGCGAACCAGATGGTACCCTTTTGAGTTGCCAGACACGCATATTTTAAAGAAATATGGTGTATCTATTCTCCTTGGTACGTTTAGGTGGAGGTTCTTTGGGAATGGAAATCAGCTGAAATTGCCATAATTGAAAAATTCTTGGAAGCTTGTCATCAAAATAAGGACTGTAATTTCAGAAGACTGGCATAGATTGTTAAAGAATGAATATTAGTGGATTTATTTAATTTACTTCTCCAAGGACAAAAAGCACTATGGACAGCATGACATGTTCTTTTTTTGATAAGGCTATTGATTTGCTCACTGAGGTCTCTTGAGGGTATTTGGGGCAGTGAGAAAAGGTGGGTGTGAGGCAGGGGGAATGCATGGGTCCGTAGGAGGAACAGAGAAGGAGGGCCAAGCCATTTAACCGGAAGCTATTGGGATGGGGTCATGTCTCTCTGAGAAGGCAAGACCCAGGACAATTTGTAGGTTAAGGAAGGGGTAGAGCCTTGGGTGAAGGCACGCTTGGTGGCTCAGAAGGTAAAGAATCTGCCTGCAGTGTAGGAGACACAGGTTCGATCCCTGGGTCAGAAAGATCCCCCGGAGAAGGGAATGGCTATCCACTCCAATATTCTTGCCTGGAGAATTCCATGGATGAAAGAGCCTAGCAGGCTAGAGTCCATGGGGTCACAAACAGTCAGACATGTCTGAGCGTGCATGCACGTGGGGTTAACTACTGTTACCTCCGTGTCTCCATCCCTTTCTCCACTTTCATCTGGTTTGCGTTTCCAGGGTATTTCCTGCTTCTTGTGTTGGGGGTGAACTTCTCCCTAGTCCTCAGTAGTAGCTGACAGCCTAGGTACAACTTGATGTGTTTGCAAACAGTATCTTTCTTCCTATTTAACTAGAAACACAAGCGTCCTTTCATACTGAATGGTCCAATAACCCTGGGGTACAGCAGTTTTAGACTTCAATCTGCCTCTGCTTTGTGATCTTGGGAGAATCACTGAACCCATCTGGGCCTCCACTTTGATGGAAAATGAAGAGGCTGAACCAATGCGTCCTTTCCAGGTTAAATCAAGAAGGGGAATTAAGCCTATTGAGCAGTTTGTACCTGTTGTCACAGGGGCTTCCCAGGTGGCACAGTGGTAAAAAGAATTTCCCTGCCGACACAGGAGACGTTGAGTTTGATCCCTGGGTCTGAAAGATCTCCTGGAGAAGGAAATGACAACCCATTCCAGTATTCTTGTCTGGGAAATCCCATGGACAGAGGAGCCTGGCAGGCTACAGTCCATGGTATCACAAAGAACTGGACTCAGTTAAGCACAATCTTTTGATGTTCTGACTACCTGCTCTTTGTTGCCAAACTTTTATTTAATCTGGCTCCTCCCCTCGCCTCCTTTGAGCAGTTCTCTTAGGCTTATTTGAGATGCTGCCTCTCAGGCTTAAGTCCTAAAAATTCCCACTGAATGAAACATAACTCTTCACTTTTAGGTTGTAAATATTTTTTAAGTCCACAGCAGCCAAGTCAGACAGAAGTGTGGGTAACCTGGAGACTCCATACTTGTGCCTGGTATCTGAAGTCTGGGCAGTCTTGTGGGATGGAGTCTTGAAATCTGTGGAGTCTGATGCCAGCTTTGGGTAATCAGTGTTAGAACTGAATTGTAAGACACTCAGTTGGTATTGGAGAATTAGGGAATTGGTTGTTGGGTGGAAAGAAAAACCCATACATCTGATGTCAGGGTGTTTTGAGTATAAATGGATCCTTGTCTCTGATACTTGTGTAAGAAGATACACAGGCTGGAACATTGTGAATCTGGGTTGACGTTGAAAGAATTGGCATCACAGGGGAGAGAAAGAGAACTCCTTCCCAGGAAGCTTGGTGCCCTTCCTGAGCTCACAGGGTCAGGTCATATATATTTTTTTTATTGAGTGAATTGACGACAGGGACTCTGATCTGGAGAAAGTTTGATGGAGGCAAGTGGAAGTGACCTTGGATAATTGAACGGCAATGAGCTTCTTTACCAAACATCAATGGCTGAAGATTTTCAACTTGTCAGTACTGTGTGAAGCATTTCTTTGGGCTAGAACCTTCTCTGGATTTAATTTTAGCATTTCTTCAAGAGTCTTAACCTGTTTCTTGAGCATGCATTCTTGCAATAGGGCAGACTTTTGTGAAGTGGTGTGGGTAAGATTTACAGGATCTGAACATCTCTTCGCTTTGGAATGTGTTGAAGCTTAAAGTGTAAGCGAATTCAGAGCCAGAGAGATACATGTGGTGCATGCACTGTTGTGGTATGGAAGTTGGTTTCAAAAGGAGGTTGGTATTTGAAATGTGCTCTGAAGAGTGGGAGAATAAATGACATTTTAGGGTGTATACTCTGAGTCACAAGCAAACCCTGCTTGAAAATTTCGAGCAAGACCTTTGGATGACACAGAGCTTGGCTTGTCTACTTCATATTTGCTGAGCTTCCATAATGTTTGGAAGAAGTTAGCCTGCTTGGGAATATGTTGAATTAAGGAATATTAGCCAACCAATGAAAGAGGAGAAAAGCTGGCTTAAAGCTAGACAAATCTTCCATTATTAGAGGCCTTACTTCCTGATGTGATGCATTGGAAGGTCATGGCATCACCCATAGGGCTTCCCAAGTGGCTCAGTGGTAAAAATCTGCCTGCCAATGCATTGACACTGGCTTGATCCCTGGGTTGGGAAGATCCCTTGGAGGAGGCAATGGCAACTTACTCCAGTATTCTTGCCTGGGAAATCCCATGGACAGAAGAGCCTGGCAGGTTACAGCCCCTTGGTTCGCAAAGAGTCGGACAAGATTTAGCACGCATGACTGAGTGCACATACATGGCATCACCTATAGGCGAAATCTTGTAGATTCATTTGTAAATCTAGTAATATTGGTGTTAAAAATGAAAAGCACTCATTTCACTTGCTCTTTGAATAGTTTTATAAATTTAACCAATGAAATCTCACAAACAATACCATTTATACATTCTGTTAATTTCTCTTAAATACTTCACAGTTACAGGTTCAATATATATGATTCTCATAAGGCTTAAAAAGTAGATGAAGTATATGCATATAGAAATGCCTGTAAAGTTATTACTGTCATTATACCTTATTACAATAATTATATTCAATACAGGGGCTTATTTCTTTATCCCGTACCCCAAATAAGGGACTGTGGCCACCTGTAGTCCCCTGCAAAACATTGATAACCAAAATGTAGTCAAGCTCCATGGAACTGGTTAGAGTTTGGGACCTGGACTCAGAATGTGGGTCCTTCCTCCAGAATCATGCAATGTGAGCTTGCATCTGTTCCGAGGCCCCCTCGCTGGTATCAAGTGGTCAACAGGACTTCCCTACTTATTCCTTTCAGTGGGATCCTGTCCAATTTATAGGTCAGTTTTTCAGCAGACTGGCACCTTTTCCTGAAAGAACACATCCTGCAGAATATCAAGGACTTGCTAGGCTCCTGGATTCTGTTTCCATTTTCCAGGACTTTATCCAGATCTCCTCATTTGGTCCCCAGGCCCTGTTGTTTTGTATTTGTTCTTTTTCAGTCCCTCAGTCATGTCCGACTCTTTGCGACCCCATGGACTGCAGCATGCCAGGCTTCCCTGTCTTCATCATCTCCCAGGTTTGCTCAAACTCGTGTGCATTGAGTCGATGATGCCATCCAACCATCTCATCCTCTGTTGTCCCCTTGTCCTCCTGCTTTCATTCTTTCCCAGCATCAGGGTCTTTTCCAGTGAGTTGGTTTTCCGCATCAGGTGGCCAAAGTATTGGAGCTTCATAATGGTTTTTTATTTGTTTGCTTCTTAAAACCCTATATAGTAATGGGATTTCATATACCTGACTCAGGTCCCAGTACAACTAGTTAAAACACTAGTAATCATTTACTCAAGCTTCCCTGGTGGCTCAGTGGTAAAGAACTCACCAGCCAATGCAGGAGACATGGGGTTCAATCCCTGGGTTGGGAAGATCCCCTGGAGAAGGAAATGGCAACCCACTCCAGTATTCTTGCCTGGAGGATCCCATGAACAGAGGAGGCTGGGGGTCAGTCCATGGGGTTACAAAGAGTCAGACATGACTGAACTTTCGTGCAGTCATTTACTTGGGGTTATAATCAGTACAGTTCTCATTGTTTACCATTCTGTGGTCATTTTATTGACTATTAATCATGGAATCTCCAGGCCAGAAGGAGAGTCTAGCACTCCAGCTAGGCACTCAGTAAATGTTTGTTTAGTGAGTGACGCATGTTTCCTTGAGTAGATTTGGATCTCTGTGAGGACTGGAATTGTCTTACTGTTTTGCTGGGACTTAGCACAGAGGGGGAACAGGATCCTGGTAGTCACTCATTACATACCTATGAATGAATGAATGGGGCAGACATTGCTGATTGTGATCACGGAGTACCTTAAAGCAATTGCACAGAGCTTTAATTCTTGAAAGGTTCTATACTGAACCCAAACATGGAGCATCTCATGAGATTCTCTCCCTGCTTCTTCCGTTTGAGTCTCTCCACCAGCAAAAAGATAATGACTTGCTGAAGGCTTGGATGTAGAGCACTTTTTATCAAGAAGCTTTTTAAAAATTGTTATGTAACTGTTTTTTTAGACATAACGTTATTGCATACTTAGAAGACTACAGTACAGTCTAAACATAAGGAAAAATCTTTCAGTTTTAGATTTGTAAAGAACACCATAAAAGTACTTTTTGCTCCAATATTTTTGTCTCCTGTTGACTTACACATTTTTTTTAAAAAATTCACTTTGCTTATCATGGTCCTGTTTAATGGGAAGGAAAAGGTAGAATTCAGACTGGGGTTATTGATATCACAAGGAGAACAGACATTTAAAGGTCGATTTATTATTTTCTTGTTAGGATGTAAGATCTTAGTTAAATATGAGAACCTATCTTGCATTTAAGACTTATTAGCCTCTTTTCAGACAGTTTGTAGGAAAGGAAAGAAATTTGATGATTCATTAGAAATAGGTACTTTATAAATCATGTTAACTGCAGTAGTTTCATTTTCAGACAAGTTATATAGAGATCAGATTAATCTCCAGGAATAATACAAACTTCTGATCTGAAGAATGACTTATAGGCATCTGAAGATGTGGCTTTGGTTTTAGACTGTGATAACTGCATGTCTAAATTACAGCCTTCTCTCTGAGGGTCTAGTTTTGTTGTTGTTGTTTAGCTGCTCAGTTGTGTCTGACACTTTTGTGATCCCATGGACTGTAGCCCACCAGGCTTCTCTGTCCATGGGATTTCCAGACAAGAATACTGGGTGGGTTGCCATTTCCTCCTATAGGGGATCTTCCTGACCCAGGAATTGAACCCTAGTCTCCTGCTTGGCAGACAGATTCTTTATTGCTGAGCCACCAGGGAAGCCCCAAGGGTCTAGTTGCTGCTGCTGCTGCTAAGTCGCTTCAGTCGTGTCTGACTCTGTGCGACCCCATAGATGGCAGCCCACCAGGCTCCCCCATCCCTGGGATCCTCCAGGCAAGAACACTGGAGTGGGTTGCCATTGCCTTCTCCAATGCATGAAAGTGAAAAGTCAAAGTGAAGTCGCCCCGTTGTGTCCAACTATTAGCGACCACGTGGACTGCAGCCTACCAGGCTCCTCAGTCCATGGGATTTTCTAGGCAAGAGTACTGGAGTGGGGTGCCATTGCCTTCTCTGAAGGGTCTAGTTAGTGTTCAGGAATTACCTTCTCCCCGGGAGGATGCATTTTCTTCACAGGTGTGGTAGATAAAGAGATCAAAGGTGTGAATCATTCACAGGGCTTGGTAATCACAATAGAAGCTTTTTGCACCTTTCTTGGGCTGCCTCAGAGCTCCAGCAGTTCTGGTACACAGTGTAAGTGATATCTGTAGCAATTGTCACGTTTCACGGCTGCTGCACTTAACTGCGGCTACTTCCAGATTCAGTTTCGTATTGCGCCCAGTTCTCAGCACACCTGTCTCCCATTACTATTCAGGAATAGGGCTTCGAATCTTACGTGGTGTTTGTGTTTTACTGATTTCTAAGAACCTCTTCATACAGTTTACATCCTCACCAACACTTGGTATTGCCAATACTTTGGTATGTATGTAGGGATAACACATTGGTGTTTTACTTTATGTTTTCTTGGAGACCAAGAGGCTGAACATTTTTATTTATTCATTGGCCCTTTGAATTTCCCTTTTAGTAATGTGCCTGTTCAGGTACTTTGTCCATTTAAAAGGAGGCAGTGAGAAGGCATCTCTCTACACCCAACTGTGAGCTTCTGGAACACTGCCTCTTGTTCACTGTTATAGTCCCACATTCAACAAGGCCACACTCAGCTGTGATGCTCAATACATATTTGTGGAAGGATAGAAGGGAGGACCTCAAGAAAGAGGGAGGAAGAGAAAAGAGAAAGCCAACTGTGTATCTTCTTTGAGCCCAGGAGTGGGACTTCAAGGAATCAGACTTGGTAACCCCTAAATCTTGGACTTCTAGACTCCAGAACTGTGAGAAAATAAATTTCTGTTGTTTAAAAAAAATAAATAAATAAAGTAGTTTTCTTTTTCTTATTTCTGGCGGTTTTAAAATACATTCTGAGTACTGGCCTTTGCTGTTACACATTGTGCACGTGTATTCTCCTACTCTCTGGCTTGTCTTTTCACTCTCTGATGACTGAATGGTATCTTTGGACAAAACGCAATTGTTTGCTTTAATGTAATAAAATTTACTTATTTACTTACGATAGTGAGTTTTTATTAGTCCTTCTTATCATAGCTTCTGATTTGAAATCATACTTAGAAAGGCTTCCAACTGAGATTACACCAATGTTCACCTACCTATGGTGGCTTTATTTATATGGTTTCATTTTTAAAATATTTATCTATTTATTTGGCTGTGCCAGGTCTTGATTGTGGCATGTAGGATCTAGTTCCCTGACCAGGGATCAAACACAGGCCCCCTGCACTGGCAACAGGGAGTCTTAGCCACTGGACCATGAAGAAAGGCCCCCATTTTTAAAATACTTGAACTGTGAATTCACCAGAAAAATTTTTTTGAAGCTATAAAGAATTTGCCTGCAATGTGAGAGACGTGGGTTCGATCCCTCCAGTATTGGCAATGTGCTCCAGTATTCTTGCCTGGAGAATCCTCACGGACAGAGGAGCCTGGCAGGCTACATTCCATGGGATCTCAAAGAGTCGGACACAACTGAGCAATTAAGCATGACACAGCACATAGTTATAGCAATGCTTTTTCCCCCTCAATGTCATTAATATGGTTAACTGTTGCTGTTTAGTTGCTCAGTTGTGCTCAACTCTTTGTGACCCTATGGACTGTAGCCTGCCAGACTCCTCTGTCCATGGGATTTCCCAGGCAAGAATACTGGAGTGGGTTGCCATTTCCTCATCCATAATGTGGTTAGTGAGTTTACTAAATAATTTGGCCTCTTCCTATTGATCTTAAATGCCACCTGCCATCTGTACAAATCAGATCCTACATATTTGGCTCTATTTCTAAACCTTTTATTCTGATGGTTGCTCTTTCTATGGATTTGGGCACTTTCTGTTTTTTTCTTTTTGCATTTTTATTTCCAAGACGAGTTTTAGGATCTATTTATCAGTTTTATCAAAATACTACCGTTAAGAATTGTTGGGAGTGTGTTATATAATTACCTGTGGAAAAACAGCTTGTTTGGGATTTTTGAATCCTCCCACTTAAAAATTTACCATGTCTTGCCATTTTACTTTTGAATTCTTTTATGTCCCTCAGTAACAATTTTGTAGGCTTTATTTCAATATAGGTCTAACAAATTCTTCTTAAGTACTCGAAGTACTTAATGTTTTTTGTTGCTGGCATGAATTGGCTCTTTTCTTCTGTGTGTTTTTTAGTGTGTGACTTTTCAAACCCCTTCTCCTTCAGAGATCAAAGGCTTCTAGGAGTGGCTGAGAAGCTGGGGGGCATCACAGCTCTGTCTTCCTTGTTTACTGTCATAGGTTCTATTTATATAAACCATTCTTCTGCTTAAAAATGTGTAATTTTCCTAGCTGGTTATTATCAAGATTTGAAAATTCATTTTTGTGTGTACTTATTTTTAGCTAATGACCTTTACTGATATCTTTCGTTGGTTTTAATTTATTTGCAGTGATTCATCTTGGATCTTTCCAAGAAATCATTTGTTCATTTGAAACATATTTATCGAGTACATACTATGTACCAGACACTTTTCTAGGTGCTTGGGATGTGTTTGTATAAAAAACCAACAAGTATATTACGTGGTAGGTTCAAAAGTCATAAGGCCTTGGGAGAAAAAGAAAATGTAGAACAAAGGGAAGATGGATTGGGACTTCCCTGATGGTCCAGTGGTTAAGAATCTGTCTTGCAATGCAGAGGACCTGGGTTTGATCCCTAGTCAGAGAACTAAGATCCCATATACTGGGGAGTACCTACTGAGCTCAAGTGCCCCAACTGGAGAGTCTGTGCATCTAAACCAAAGATCCTGCATGACCCAGTGAAGATCCTGCCATCAAAACGAAGACCCAATGTGGCTAAATAAATAAATAACTTTTTAAAGAAGGGAGGATGGGTTGGGGCAATACAGGTAGGCATGGGGGCAGTTGCAGTTTTAAATAGGATGGTCTATGTATATCTCATTGAGAAGGTGACATTTAAGCAAATATTGGAGGTAAAGAAGGTGGCTGTGCAGATATCTGCTAGAAACGTGTGCTCGGCAGAGGGGACAGCCTGTGCAAAGGCCCAGGGGCAGGAACCTGTCTGAGTACCAGGGCAGGAGACTGGTTGGAGCAGAATGAGCAACGGAGAGAGGGATGGTCAGGGAGGATGAGAGACTGTTCCTGTGCGGCCTTGCTGCAAAGACTTTGGCATTTATGTTGAGTGGAAAGAGAAGCCATTGCAGGGTTCTGGAATATTGAGGGGCTGAGGTGGACTTAAATTTTAACAAGATCATTCTGGTTGTTCCTTTGAGAATAAGACCTAAGAGGGGCAGAGGTGGGAACAGGAGACAGGCTGTCACAAAGTCGCCTCCCCTAGGATCTTACTGGGAATTAAACACTTAGTGAGGATTTATGGGTGTGTCCTAGGTGGCTCAGATGGTAGAGAATCCACCTGCCAAGAAGGAGCCGTGGGTTCAATCCCTGGGTCAGGGAGGTCCCCTGGAGCAGGAAATGGCAACCCACTCCAGTGTTCTTGCCTGGACAATTCCATAAGGAAGCGTGTCAGGCTACAGTCCTTGGGATTGCAGAGTCACATACAACTTAGAATGCACACATGAGCCTTTATGGAATTAATATTTTAAAATATACATTGAGTAGTTTTACATTGCAGTTTTAAATAGGATGGTCAGTGTACATCTCATTGTGAAGGTGACATTTAAGCAAATACTTGGAGGTGAGGAAGGTGGCTGTGCAGATATCTGCTGGAAACATGTGCTCGGCAGAGGGGACAGCCTGTGCAAAGGCCCAGGGGTAGGAGCCTGTCTGAGTACCAGGGCAAGAGAGTATGATTTTTAAAAGAACCACACATTTAAGAAATTTTTCTTGGAAAAGGATGAGACTTAAAGGTGAGGCAATGGAGCTGTCTATGGAGCAGGCCATTTTGCTCAAGCCTTGTCTTAGGTGAAGAATACAGGATAACATAGGTTGGCCTGCTTTGGAAGTGAAGATTGGGGTGGCACGCCCTGCATCTACTAAGATCAGAACCCAAGGATATTGTTGTTGGAATAAAGTCCCTCCCATGCACACTGCCGAAGGCTGGGGGACAGCAAGGACTATCATGATGATATTCATGTTTTGCTTCCAAATGATCATTGTGGATTCTAGTTTTTTTTTTTTTTAATATTTATTTATTTTTGGCCGCACTGCATCTTCATTGCTACCAGAGGGCTTTCTCTAGTTACTGCGAGCCAGGGCTTCTCTTGTTGTGGAACGTAGGCTCTAGAGCATGGGCGTGGTAGTTTTGGTGCATGGGCTTAGTTGGTCCATGGCATATGGGATCTTCCTGGGCCAGGTATCCAACCCGTGTCTCCTGCACTGGCAGGCAGATTATTACCTATTGTACCACCAGGGAAGTCTGGATTCTAGTTTTAAATTAGTTTATATTTTCTGCTGTCTCATTTCTTCCTAGCTATTCACCCAGGAGATCAGGACTTCTCGGTAATTTGTTGCTCAAATGTGGGAGAAATGAATTTTGCTTTTAAGACTTCATGTTTCAAATCCAGTTTTATTGCTGTGATAAGTGTCAGTTCCTGTTAATAGGTTGGTCAGGGTTGGATCTTCTTTAACTTAAGAACTATACTTATACCCTTTTTTAAAAAAAGGATTTCTTGATGTGGACCATTTTTAAAGTCTTTATTGAATTTGTTATAGTATTGCTTCTGTTTTATGTTTTGGCTTTTGGCTGCAAAGCACGTAGAATCTTAGCTCCCTGACTAGGGATTGAAACCCCAACCCCTGCATTGGAAGGTGGAATCTTAATCACTGGACTGCCAGGGAAGTCCCTCTATTTACAGTCTTAAGAAGACAGTTTAAACTTTTGGAGACTAAAGAGCAAAGTTCGTTAAAGAATATGCTATTTTTATAATGCTTCTGTAATTATCCTGAAGTATGAAGAATTCAGGGATTTAACCCTAGAATAAGTAGAAACTATCTTTTGAGAATTGATGCTTTCAAACTGTGGCACTGGAGAAGACTCTTGAGAGTCCCTTGGACTGCAAGGAGATCAAACCAGTCAATCCTAAAGGAAATCAACCCTGAATATTCATTGGAAGGACTGTTGCTGAAGCTGAAACTCCAATACTTTGGCCACCTGATGTGAAGAGACAAGTCACTGGAAAAGCCCCTGATGCTGGGAAAGATTGAGTGCAGGAGGAGAAGAGGGCGACAGGATGAGATGGTTGGATGGCATCACTGACTCAATAGACCTGAGTTTGAACAAACTCTGACAGAGAGTGAAGAACAGGAAAGCCTAATGTGCTATAGTCCATGGGGTTGCAAAGAGTCGGATATGACTTAGTGACTGAACAGCAACAATCCTTTGCTGTCTCAGTGAGTTTGCAATCATTTGCTGGGAGATTCTTCCCTGGGCCCCACCTCCAACCCCCAGCCTCGCAAAACCTATTTAAAATTATACCCTTGGAAAAAATTTAACCAACAGCTGTTCAAAAATAGTTGGTGTGGAGGTTCATGTTTCTTTTATTTGGTCCTTTCACTCTGGGCCCACACACCTTCGCCACCCTTGTGGAGCACGTCCAGTGCTAGGTTAGCAGTGAACGCATTAATGTATGGTTTGCTCATCAACGCTGTGTTGCAGGAGAAATAGAAGAGAGTGTCGTGGAGGGCTTAAGTATTTTTTTTCTTATTTGGTAATACAAAGTGCTTTTTGTTATTAATGCATGTGCAATCAGACAACCTCATCCAGAATGCACAGTGGTTCTGTAATATGGCTCTGCCTGGTGCAAAATACCTCATTTTGTATAGAAATGCAGAGTTGCTTCATGTAGATAGAACAGAAAGAATCTTTGCTTTATTCACATATGAATAAAACGTCTTTGTTCACGGAAAAGAAAAGTGCCTCTTATTGTTTAGAAGCTGTGTGCATTTTAAATTAAGCTGATAACGCACTATATTATATCTTTCAGGGAAAAAACATCGCTTTGCTTTAGACAAATCTGGGCCCTGATGCCTTATCTGCCTTATCTGGTGGCCTAAGTGATTTTTTGCAGTTTGGTTATTATGTAAAAGACATCATGTCTGCCTCAGTCGTCTGTGAATTGCTTTCACAAATTTTTATAATTTTAACCTAAACATTTTTTTTCTTGGCATATAGTATTTATATTCTCTTGTACCACATAGGGTTTGAAACAGTTTACAAGAAATTTTAGAAGTAAAATGTGAAAAAGAATAATTGTGACCAGGGAAAATATAAATACATTGTTGTAAAGTCAAAGCTTGTGAAGGCCTGTGGGAACATGCATGTATGCTAAGTTGCTTCAGTCGTGTCCAACTCTTTGTGACTCTGTGAACTATAGTGCTCCAGGCTCCTCTGTCCATGGGGGTTCTTCAGGCAAGAATACTGGAGTGGGTGGGTTGCTATGCCCTCCTCCAGGGGATCTTCCTAACCCAGGGATCAAACCCAAGTCTTTTATGTCTCCTGCACTGGCAGGTAGGTTCTTACCGTTAGCTGGGAAGCCCCCTATGGGAATATACGTTCATGTAAATACACATGTGAGAAGGTCCATGGAGTTGCTATTATTGGTCCTCACATTTGTTGTTGAGCTTCCTGGCAGCCAAAGTGAAAAGAGGGGAGCAGCCAGTTAATGCTTTCTCTGGGGCTCTGGGAAGGGTCACTTAGAGCATGTTCACCAGAAAGCAGGAGTATGGGAGTGAGGCTTGCCCTCTGTCTCCCTGATGCTTTCCTGGTGACTCAGATGGTACAGAATCTGCCCACAGTGTGGGAGACCCAGGTTTGATTCCTGGGTTGGGAAGATCCCTTGGAGATGGGAGTGGCTACTGACTCCAGTATTTTTGCTGGTGAATTCCATGGATTGAGGAGCCTGGTGGGCTACAGTCCATGGGGTCACAAAGAGTCAGACACGACTGAGCCACTTTCACTTTCTTTCAAAAGAAAATTGGCCAATCAGAAGAGCAGATTGAATGAGGGGATGCTGTGGGCCCTGGCATCCCAGTGTCTGAGCCTTAGGCCTTGCTCTTTATGGAAAGCATGTGCTCTGCAGAGCCACCTGTGGGACAAGTAGAAACAGGTCTGGCAGAAGTGTCTGGTGTCCAGTCCCTCTGACTCTCCAGCTCCACATGTGAACTTCTGGCCTCCTTTGAAGTGGTCACTGGTCCTTAGCAAAGTGAGAAAAATATAAGGACAAATAAGGGAACAAAGCGAATTTCTAGCAAATCTGAATTTACCTGATTTCAAAGATTATATTCTTCCTAGGGAGCTCAGCTCAGTGCTCTGTGATGACCTAGAGGGGTGGGATGGGGGTGAGGGGAGGGAGGTTCAAGAAGCGGGGGACATATATATAGATGTAGCTGATTCACTTTGTTGTACAGCAGAAACTAATGCAACATTGTAAAGCAACTCTACCCCAATTTAAAAAAATGTTTAGACATGCAAATATATAATTTTACTATTGAAAGGACCTTATTCAAATGAAACAGCAATAAAAAAGAAGTGTACTTTCCTAATAAAATGAAAACTTAAAAACATTTTGTTATATGGTAACAATAATAAATTAATAATATCCTATTATATTTAATATAACAAACACTAATTTATTGCATTTAATGATACTAGGATTATTATTACGCATCTATTGTTTTGGTTTAATATAAAGTATTTTATAATATGGTTGGATAATGAAAAGTGTGTGTGTGCTCAGTTGTGTCTGACTCTTTGTGACCCTAAGGACTGGAGGAGCCAGGCTCCTCCATCCCACAGGATTTTCTTGGCAAGAAAACTGGAGTGGGTAGCCATTTCCAATTAATGATAAAAATTATGTTTTACATTTTTATTATTATTACTACTACTGCCATTATTGGTATTTACTGCTG
This sequence comes from Bison bison bison, assembly GCF_000754665.1. Taxonomy (NCBI): domain Eukaryota; kingdom Metazoa; phylum Chordata; class Mammalia; order Artiodactyla; family Bovidae; genus Bison; species Bison bison. Next base: position 1,030,365 of record NW_011489876.1, on the reverse strand, counting down.
TAAAATCCCAAAGTCCAGAGACTCCTCTTCTCTTGGCCTGTGAGCATCCCCACCAGCTGCTTACTCTCCAGGGTCCCAGTGAAACATGCCAGTTTGCTCCCCTGGTGTTCTGAGAGTGTGCCCTTCCCCTGCCCAACTCACCTTGGCTTCTGAGAAGCCACGTCCGACCGTCCCCATCCTTTCTGGGGTCTCCTCCTAGCACCCCACCCCACAGGGTGGTAGGCTATCTTGGTGCCCTAGTGGTGGACAGCTGCGAGCTCACAGGGCTCTAGACTCAGAGGGGAGTTGGGGAAAATGCTGGACCTAAGGGAGCCAGGCCCTTGGATGCCTAGTCCCTCAGCATGAGGGACTTACCACAGTGTCGGTAAGACAGACTCGCTGTGGTGAGGTTCCCCATGGGGAAGCACGTGGTACAGGGGCCTAAAGACCTGGGTTCCACGGAGAGGTGTGGGATGGCTCTGACGGGTCCTCTCAAAGGGGATAAACATCACTGGTCTCTTCAGGGCACTTGGCCCATCCTTGCTTCTCTCCATTAATGAGGATCAGAGAAAACCTCTTCAGGAGCTCTTATTGCCAGCATCTTGGTGGGACTGTGGGTGAGGTAACCTCTCTGTACCCCAGATACATTCACACTAGCTACGTAACATAAGAGGTAGAGATACATAGTTCAGTTGATTAAAAATACACCTCCAGTAAAATATGTTTAATAATCTTCATCTTCTTAAACTCTACCTTTATTTAGTATTAATCTAATCCTTGGCTTCTCTGAGGTCCTAATAGTTTCATTTCAAATTGAGAGAGTAGCACTGACATATACACACTTCAGGAATAAAATGGAGAGCTAGTGGGAAGCCTTGTGTAGCACAGGAAGCTTAGCTCGGTGCTCTGTGATTATCTAGAGGGGTGGGATGGGGTGGCGTGGGAGGGAGACTCAGGAAAGAGGGGATCTATATATCCCTATGGCTGGTTCACTTCATTGTACAACGGAAACTTAACATTGTAAAGCAATTATACTCCAATTAAAAATTTAAAAAGACTGCTGCTAGAGTCAGAAGTATCTAGAGGTACTTATGTTCCGAAGAATTTGCTTTTGAGCAGCAGCCACAGTGTGGAGGAATGAGCTCTGCCTATACCAGCATCTGAAGAGCTGGTCCTGCTTCTATGGAAAATGCTCACCTAAGACTTTTCCTCCAGCTCAGTCTTAGAAAGCTCTCCTGTCTTTCTGCAAAACCAAAGGTGGCAAACAGTGTAGTCAGACACCAGCATCATCTCCTGGCCCTCACCCCTGTTCCTCTCTTTCTTCCTCCCCTTCCTCCCCTCTCTCCTTCCATCAGTCCATCCCCCGTCTTTCTCTCTCTCTCTCACACACACAATGTGACCAGCACTTTGTTCCCCTCCTTGGCCTGGCTATCACCTCACTCCTTCTCTCCCCTCATCGGCTCCCTCCAGATAAGGTGTTACTCTGAAGAGAACCCTCAGAGAATCCTCATTAACTCGATAAAGGAGCAACCAGCAACATTTTTCCTGCTTCTCACGTATTAAAAGGTGGTGCCAGTGGTAGAGAATCTGCCTGCCAATGCAAGATATATGCAAGAGATGCGAATTCAATCCCTGGTGGGGAAGATCCCCTAGAGTAGGAAATGGCAACTCACTCAAGTGTTCTTGCCTGGAGAATCCCATCGAGAGAGGAACCTGGCGGGCTACGGTCCACAGGGTCACAAAGAGTCGGACACGACTGAAGTGACTTAGCACACACAGGAAAAGGATAGCTTTATTGCTTTGCCAGGCAAACGGGGACACAGCAGGATCCTGCCTTGAAAAACTACATGTCCACTTGGAGAGGATAGTGAGAAGTTTTTTAGTAATTTTTCAAAGAGGATGTCGTCAGCTTGTGGACATTCTTCTGATGGGTGGATCATCCTCAATCTTCAGGTCCAGCTGGTCTGGGGTCTACCTGCTTGTGGGCAGTATCCCACCATTAATCATTAACTTCTCCCATCTGCAGGGGGTTTCAGTATCTGCAGAACACCTCAAAGATACTGCTGTGTGTATCCCTTGATGGGGAACCAGGACCTTGCCCCATGGCTGCTTGTTTCTCCCTGGTCTCGCATCCCCTTCCTTCTCTTGTGAACAAATACTCGAATCTGCCCATTGAAACTCATGGAAGCTCACGGAGGCTGAATGAAGGTTGTTTCCTGTAATCAAAGAAATGGGGGACACGGAAAGGCTTTTGCCCAGGAGTCCCACAGGCCCTGCTTGGTATCAATTAAGTTAAGGATCTTGAGATGGGGGCATTACCTTGAATTTCCTGGTTGGGTCTGATGTAATCACAGAGTCCTTAATAAGACAGAGGCAGGACAGAGGAGAAGGCAAAGTGAAGGTGGAAGTAAGAGATTGGAGGGTTGCGAGGAGGGGTCAGGGCGAAGGATGCAGGTGAGTATGACCTCTAAAAGCCCAAAGAGGCAAAGAAGTGGTCTCTCCCCCAAGCCTCTGAAAGAAACCAGCCATGCCGGCAATTTGATATTAGCCTGGAAACACCAATTGTAGACTTCTGTGTTTTATTTTTTCAATATATTTTTTTTCCCCCGATGTGGGCCATTTTTAAAGTCTTTATTGAATTTGTTGCAATATTGCTTCTGTTTTATGTTTTTTTGGCCAAGAGACTTGTGGGATCTTAGATCTGTGATCAGAGATCGAACTCTCACTCCCTGCCTTGGAACACAAAGTTTTAAGCACTGGACCACCAGGAAAGTCTCAATCTATGTTGTTTTAAACCCCTAAGGTTGGTAATTTTTTACAGCAGCAGTAGGCAAGAAAAGCACTGGGTGAGGGCTTTCTACTCTTGAGTTCATAAGGAAGCAGCTGCAATGCCAAAGTTTGAGCTATGGGTAATTGTCATTAGCATTTCAAAGATTTGTCACCCGGCCCAAATAAACTGTTTTCACACTTCCCTTAGTTACTTGTGCCTGATTTTGGTCCCCAGCTTTGATCACCTATATGACAAATGGAATTGGAATGAATTCCAAAGCTGACATGCAGAATGCCTGACATACTTCACGGAGATGACATGGGTGGTTTGGAAAGCATTTTGCTTAAATGTTCCCGGCTGTAAAAAGCAAGTTGTGGTTTTGTCTTGGGGTAAAGGTGGAGTAGGGTGTAGGCAGGAGAGTGAGATGGAAGAATTGTGCGTGGAGGGGCGGGGGCAATTCCTAGGCAGGGTTTCTCAAATCTGTGTGAACACCGGACCCCTTTTTATAAGGGACTCCATGTGTCGAGTTAAATTTAGTTTATTATATTGTTACTTAAATATGGATGAACTTGAAACTGTTAACTTATGCTTATAGCTTTAAGCATGAACTCCAAACTTATTTCAACTTAAATGCAAATAAAACTACTAATCCGGTAAAATTCAAATGGATACCACTGAGTTAATGTCATAGATAAAGTTCTTTTGCTTAATTTCAGTTGGTGTTCTCATGAATCCACACATAGCCTTTCCCTTCTCCAGGGCATCTTCCCAACCCAGGGATCAAACCCTGGCCTCCTGCATTGCAGATGGATTCTTTACCAGCTGAGCCACAAGAGAAGCCCATGGATACTGGAGTGGTAGCTTATCCCTTCTGCAGGGTATCTTCCCGACCCAAGAATTGAACCAGGGTCTCCTGTATTGCAGGTGGATTCTTTACCAACTAAGCTATCAGGGAATCCTGTGGATAAGGTTCTCTTGCTTAATTTCGGTTTCTGTTCTCATGAATCCACACACACTTGTAAAGTTCCGTTTCAACTGAACTGTTTAATTCATTACAAAAATATTATGTTCAAAGAAGCATTTGCATCACAGGAGTGAGTTGATTTATCAAGGATACTTTTCAGACTCAAATGCAAATATTTTATTAATTTTGTTTAGGGAAAAATCAAAAGCAGACCGAGGTAAACCATAGTATTTGATAATGTATGCTTGAGGGTAAAAGTCAAAAGTGAGAGTGAAAGAGTTGGTCACTCAGTCATGTCCGACTCTTTGCAACCCCATGGGCTGTAGCCCTCCAGGCTTCTCCATCCATGGAATTCTCCAAGCAAGAATCCTGGAGTGGATTGCCATTTCCTTCTCCAGGGCATCTTCCCGACCCAGGGATCAAACATAGGTCTGCCGCAATGCAGCCAGATTCTTTACTGTCTGAGCCACCAGGGAAGCCCAAAGGTCAGATAGTGATAACCTATGAGGCAGGGGAGAGGGTTGAGTTGGAAAGGGCTATGTGTGAGCTTCTGGTTTACGGGCTGAGTTCAATTTCATGACCTGGATATCGTTTCCTCAGTCTTTTTGGTATATATTTACTAATTTTTAAGAGTTGGACTGTGCAGAAAGCTGAGCACCGATGAATTGATGCTTTTGAACTGTGGTGTTGGAGAAGACTCTTGAGAGTCCCTTGGACTGCAAGGAGATCCAACCAGTCCATTCTAAAGGAGATCGGCCCTGGGTGTTGTTTGGAAGGAATAATGCTAAAGCTGAAACTCCAGTACTTTGGCCACCTCATGCGAAGAGTTGACTCATTGGAAAAGACTCTGATGCTGGGAGGGATTGGGGGCAGGAGGAGAAGGGGATGACAGAGGATGAGATGGCTGGATGGCATCACCGACTCTATAGACGTGAGTTTGAGTGAACTCCGGGAGATGATGATGGACAGGGAGGCCTGGCATGGTGCGATTCGTGGGGTTACAAAGAGTCGGACACGACAGAGCGACTGAACTGAAACATAAAACATAAGTATACAGATTGTTGGTTTATTTGTAGACTGAATACTGGTGTAATCCCATCAAGGACAAGACAGTACATCCCAGACACCACCTGTCCCCATGTAGCTTCTCAGAGTTATATACCCCTCTCTCTCCCTAAAAGCAATTACTATCCTGCCTTTTTTAGCCCATTGCACATTGCTTTTATTTATAATTGTACAACCTAAACATCCCTAAGTACAATGGGTTATTTTTGCCTGTTTTTTTTAACTTATAAATACAAGGTGTGATATATATTCCCTTCTGTGTTTGACTTCTTTTCAACTCAACATTTATTTTGTAAGAGCCATCCATGTTATTTTATGTAGCTGTAGTTCATTCATTTTTATTGGGGGTATAAAATACCTGATTTATTTATCCATTTTCCTGTTGATGGGCTTCTGAGTTATTTTCAGTTTGGGGCTAGTACTGATAATGCTGCTAGGAATGGCTGGGTCCTGTGGTGCCCATCATTAGATAATGGCAAACTGTTTTCCCAAATGATTTTCCATGGTGCTTTAATTTTTATTTCGTTGATTTTGAATGAGGCTATGCACCTTTTCCTGTTTACTGGCCCTTGGATTTCCTTTTTTGTGAAGGTTGTACTCAACTATTTTGCCAATTTTTCTATCAGATTTTCTGTATTTTTCTTACTGATTTACAGGATATTGTATTTTTCTTACTGATTTACAGGATATATGTTCGTTCTGCATTTACCTTTGTCAGTTGTACATCAATATATTTTTTTTATTGTTGTGAACATCTTCTCCACTGCCCTAATAGTGTCCATTGGTGAATGGAATTTCTTAATTTTAGTGAAGTCAAATTTATCTATTTATTCCCTCTTTGATATTCCTTTTATGTATTTTGTTTAAGACATTTTCCCCAGTTTCCAAATTATGAAGCAGTTCTTTACTTCATCCTCCAAAGCGTGATAGTTTTTGTTTTCACATTAGCTGATGTGTGCTAAAAACTGTGGAGGGTCTGAAGCTTTCCTCTCCTTGCAAGCTAATAAGCTAGCTTGTTCTGTTTCATGAATGCTGCAAAAGATACAAGGATTCTGGGTCAGAGACAAATGACTTTGCATGTATGTGCGCTAAGTCACTAAGTCGTGTACGACTTTCTGTGACCTATGGACTGTAGCCCGCCAGGGATTCTCCATGGGATTCCCTGGGCGTGAATACTAGAGTGGGTTGCCATGCCTTTTCCAGGGGATCTTCCTGACCTAGGGATTGACTCAAGTTTCTCAGTCTCCTGCGTTGGCAGGCAGGTCAGGTCCTTTAATGACTAGTGCCCTCTGGGAAGCCCTGACAAATGAGTTTATTACTCACAAAAATAGTAGTAGCCAGAGTAGCAGAATTTTCTAGTGCTAGTTTCCGAGACCAAATTCCCATAAGACAGATGTGAAGAGGGGTCACGTAACTCCTGTACACAAAGTAGATTGTGTTGTGGGAGAGGAATCCTGACTCTAGGGAACCTGAACCTTTTGTTGTGGGCAGTTAGCCTGCCTTACCTTTGCTCCAAAGGGAGACACCCTCTTTTATTTCTGTCTTACAGGCAGAGGCTTTGCTCCCTTTTCCCAGACTGTCTTTTCAAGGATGTTTGCACAGCGACCAGTCTTGGAAGATATGATTTTAGTGTTTCTTTCCAGGAAAAAAGATGGGTTTATTTGCGTGCCTATGTGCCAAGTTGCTTCATGTGTGCACACAAAACATCTGTCCTTTTCCCAGGAGAGAAACACCATATCTTCTAAGACTGGTCGCTGTGTGGGCATCCTTGAAAAGATAGCCTGGGACAAAGGGAGCAAAGCCTCTGCTTGCAAGACATGCAGAGACATGAGAGATCTGGCGAGAATTATCTCACGCCGGTGTAACCTACCTGGTATTAATTTGTCTGTGAAGGGAGGTCAGCTTTGTCATATTCCATGCTAACGATTAATTCCATGCATCATGTCCTGGACAAATGCAAGACTGTCCAGGGTCAGGTCCTGGTGAGTTAGACGGGGGTTCCTGCAGCTTGAGCCTGAATGGACAGAACTACATAGGATGGTGGCTTGTTGGGAGAGGGGCCACAAGAGGGAGAGGGATCAGAAAAAGATTCTTTTTCATCAGATCTTAGGATGTATTTGTGTCCACAGAGAGAAAAACCCAAACATTTAAAATAGGCCTACACTTCTCTTAACCTATTAACTATTCAGTACAAAATTGAATTTAGAATCTGCGAGTTGAGTTATGTGGATCGCGGGCTCAGAATATATCTGCAGGTCCAGCCAGCCTCCTTCATGAGGTTTCAGTTTCCTCTGACTGATGTGTACTCTTCCATTTCCACGCTGGAGAGCAGTCTCCTTGGCAGAACAAATGGTAACCAAAGGTAGAGACTTCAGCCATGGGAAGTGATATTTTGTGAACAGAGAATGTAAAATCTATAACAAGAGAAAACAAACCACAGAGCAAAAGAAATTTTGTATCATAACTCAGGGTCCATTTAGGTTACAGAAACCACACGAAGTATTTCAATTAAGGGGGATTTCTGCCACGTCCTAGCTATTGTAAATAGTGTGGCAGTGAACACTGGGGTACATGTCTTTTTCAATTATGGTTTCCTCAAGGTATATATGGAATCTAGAAAGATGGACCTGATGAACCTCTTTGCAGGGCAGCAGTGGAGATGCAGACATACACAACAGACGTGTGAACACAGAGGGGAAGGAGCGGGCGGGAAGAATTGAGAGAATAGCAGGGAAGCATATACACTACCACATGTAAAATTAGATAGCCGGGGGGATTTCCTGTATGACGCAGGGAGCTCAAATCCGATGCTCTGTGATAACCTAGAGAGGTGGAATGGGGTAGGAGGTGGGAGGAGGCTCAAGAGGGAGGGGACATATATATGTACCTGTGGCGGATTCATGTTCTTATATGGCAGAACCAACACAATATTGTAAAGCAATTATCCTTCAATTAAAATAAGTAATTATTAACAACAAAAAAGAGGGATTTCTGACTGTACCAGGTTTGGAAGATTGAAAGAACACAAGTGGATTCTGAAGTCATCCAGACATGAGTAACTTCAGGAAGTGGAAGCGGCTGCTACATCTAGATGCGGGGACAAAAGGAAGAGCTGTGATCTCAAAACCTAGGGGGTCAGAGGAGGGCTGCCATGGCTGGGCTCTGCCCTGAGGGAGTGATGAGAGCTGGGACTTGAATCCCCTGGGGGACACCCCAGAGCTGGTACTCAAGAGCCAAGACTAGGAAATGGAGCTGGTGCTGCTGCTCGGTGGATGCTAATGGAGGCTGAAAGCAGAAACAGAGCCTTTTCGCCCTTCCTCCCTCGTTCCACCATCAGAACCTCATAGAAGCCAGCGGCATGCAAGCCTGACAAATGTAGATTGCAGACTCCCAGCCTTGGCATCACCTAGTAGATGCAGGAGGGTGGGGCTGGGGCTGAGGGTCAGTAGGCAAATAACCAGCGCAGACTCCCAGCAGCAAACTGTTCAGATTTCTCCAACAGTTCAAGAACTATAGTGCTCATTTTATTGCCAGTCCTGGGTCAATGTGGAGTGGTGGTCAGCTCTCTGGTCTTTCTCTCTGATGTCCCGGCCCCTCAGCAGGGGCTGTGTCCAAGCTGAGGCTAGTGGAGGCCAGTGTTGCTGACTATGGAAGGAGGCTCTGGGGCTGTGTTTGCCCTTTGTTATGCATCTGATTATTTTCCTAAGTCAAGTTGGATTAGTTTGGGATGTATATGCACTTCCGAGGTCAAAGCCGAAAGTCGCAACATCGGAGATTTTGACGTGGTCTCCTCTCTTATCACCTGGGAAGTTGGTGCTGTCTGGGCAAGTAGGCAAGGGAGGAGGGAAAGGATGAGCTCATTGTGGGGCAGGATTTGAATGGAGACGTTAAGGAGGCGGCTGGATATGTGAATCTGGATCTCAGGGGAGTGATTTGGGGCTAAAGATAATAATCTGGGTGCTTGATGGTAAGTGAAGATTTTGAGAGTGTACGTAATTTCCCAGCAGAGAATGCATGAGTTGAGGGGAGAGTTGAAACCCGACCTTGTAGGACTGTCAGCATTTTCAAAGTGAGAGGAGTCTGTGGAGACGAGAGACCATCTTGATAGAAAACTCTTCTTCTTCTTTTTTTTTTTTTGATGTGGACCAATTTTTAAGTCTTTATTGAATTTGTTACAATATTGCTTCTGTTTTAAGAACAATATTGCTTCTGTTTTGGTTTTGGGGCTGCAATGTGTGTAGGCTCTTAGCTCCCCGACCACGGATGGAACCCCCATTGCCTGCATCGGAAGGTGGAGTCTTAACCACTAGACTGCCAGGGAAGTCTCAGAAAGCCCTTCTTTTGACCTGATTATTTGCTTGCACCTTTCATCCTGGGTGTTACTTATTTGCTCTGTAATAGAACAAAGGTCCGTCTAGTCAAGGCTATGGTTTTTCCAGTAGTATGGATGTAAGAGTTGGATTGTGAAGAAAGCTGAGCACCGATGAATTGATGCTTTTGAACTGTGGTGTTGGAGAAGACTTTTGAGAGTCCCTTGGACTGCAAGGAGATCCAACCAATCCATCCTAAAGGAGATCAGTCCTGGGTGTTCTTTGGAAGGAATGATGCTAAAGCTGAAACTCCAGTACTTTGGCCACCTCATGCGAAGAGTTGACTCATTGGAAAAGACTCTGATGCTGGGAGGGATTTGGGGCAGGAGGAGAAAGGGACGACAGAGGATGAGGTGGTTGGATGGCATCACTGACTCGATGGACGTGAGTTTGAGTGAACTCCGGGAGTTGGTGATGGACAGGGAGGCCTGGCGAGCTGCAATTCATGGGGTCACAAAGAGTCAGACACGACTAAGCGACTGAACTGAATTGAACTGAACTGAGATGATACGTTTAACAACCGTGATGTCGGTTGGAAGCTCTGATCCCAAAGTGTTGATTTTTGGAGATAGTCTCCTCTAATGACGTCTTCTACAAACATGATGTGGGCAGACAGTCCACACTCCTGTCCCTTTGCTGCCGGACTAGCCTTTTCTGTCCACATTTCTGCAAGTTTCTGGTACCTGCCTTGGGAATTGCATAAGCTTTGTGGTTACACCAATGTTGCTGCCTTAAAATTGGCTCTGGAATTGAGTTTGATCCATTGACTTTTTTTTCTGCTTTGTCATTATAGCTGCTTTTTAAAAAGAAAAATTACTAAATTTTCTGAGTCAATAGTTTCAGTTTGGCAAAGAAGAGGCAAAATGCATGCAGGCTCTGAAATCTGCATTGAGATCACAGAAAGGTCTTTTCCTGATTAAAGTGTCCAGTGAAACCTCCTGTGTGAAACTGTAGGAAAAAGCCTATATGGGTAAGAGCAAGTAGAACTGAAAACAATATTCCTACTCTGGATAAAATAAATAAGCTTCAAAGGTATATTGTACAGTACAGGGAATATAGCCACTTATTTTACAATAACATTATATGGAGTATAAATCTTATAAAAATTTTGAATTACTGTGTCGTGCACAAAGATTTGTACTAGTTGTTGTTAAATCAAGGCTGTGTGAATCTCTCAGTCATGTCCGACTCTTTGCGAATCTCTGGACTGTAGCCCCCCAGGCTCCTCTGTCCATGGAATTCTCCAGGCAAGAATACTAGAGTGGGTTGCCATGACCTCCTCTAGGGGAAATCTTCCCACCCCAGGGGTCAAACTCGTTTCTCCTGTGTCTCCTGCATTGCAGGCGGATTCTTTACTTGCTGAGCCACCCAGAATTTAAATCAACTATATCTCAATTTAAAAAATAAACAAAAGAACAAGAAAGAAAAAAAAAAATTTTTAAAGCTCAAATAATTATCTTCCCCCCCTCCACAAATAGAGATGGTCCACATTTTGAGAATAGAAGATGTACCCAAATCTGAATTTGTATGACCAATAGATATAAGGGTGATCTTTACATCATTAGCATCATTTTATTTTACTAAAGGATTCTTTGATGATGCCTTTAAGTAAACAAGCTGCTAAAGTGAGTTAAAAGCACGTTTTGAATTACAAAAAAACAGATTTACACATTTTTTCAGGGACACACGCCAGAAAGGAAGTATTGTTGTAAAGTGTAGAGCAAGGTCATGAACGCTTTCATGGGAAGGAAAAGAATGTAACATTCCTTTTTACCTCTTCTTTCCCCCTTATCAGCATCTCAAAATAGACCAACTGTACATTGTACTGTTACAGTTTCATGGCTGCAATATCAGTGACGTCTCACTTGGTTTGAGTCCTTTAGCCTTGAGCTCAAATGACCCTGTGGAAACAAGCAAGTACTTTAAAAATGTCCTCAGAAGAGCTTGGAAGGGCAGGGCTGTGTGGGAGGGTTTATGGAGGAAGCACGGGGTGGGTGCCCTGGAGGAGAATGGAGGCTCTTCGGAGAAGAGACAGAGGAGGTCCAGAATTGCATCTCCCAGGAACCTGCCGAGACTGGCTTTTCTTACATGAGGCTGCCATGTTGAAGGGGACATGGGTGGTGCACCCAAGCCATTCCAAGCAGCACTGAGGCTTTCTTACAAGTTTTCAATTGTGTTTGAGGTCATCTTGTGGGCTTCTCAGGTGGCCCAGTGGTAAAGAATCTCTCTGCAATGCAGGAGACATGGGAGACGTGGGTTCAATCCCTGAGTCTGGAAGATCCCCTGGAGGAGGAAATGGCAACCCACTCCAGTATTCTTTCCTGGAGAATCCCATGGACAGAGGAGCCTTGTGGGCTGCAGTCCATGAGTCTCAAAGAGTCAGACACGACTGAGCGCACATGCAGGATTTGCAGTAGTTCATGTTAGTGGTTTCTTTGCTCCCTGGGGCCAAGCTTGGGGAGCGTTTATGACATCTGGCCCTCAGCTCCAGATACAGACCCAAGTTTAACTTAAGCGTCTGGTGTGGCCTCAAGTACTTGTGGGGTTATTTTGTTTAGTTTTGATTTTGCTGTTATCTTTCATATCTCTCGGTGGTATCACATTTCTGATACCAACTGAATGTGAAATTAGTGAGGATTCTCCTCCCTGAGGCCCATGTGTTGGCAAAAACATCAACTATCCCAGTGGTCACCAAAACCTTCTAGTGAATGGAGAAGGTCATATTTGGTGTACAGGATGTTAAATTTAACCCAACAGCTAGGGCCAGAGGATATGACAGAGGCCGTAGAAAGGGATTAAACTATGTAAGGTGATTTCTTCTCCCCCTGTTTTGAATTTTCAAATAAGTCTGGCTTTTGTTTTTTTCCTTCTGAACTGCAAGACTCTGGGTTCTTAGTTCCCTGACCAGGGATTGAACCCCGGTCCCTTGACAGTGAAATCACTGAGTCCTAACCATTGGACTACCAGGGAATTCTCTAGTCTGGCTCCTCTTGGAGTACTGGGGAGTGGGTGAGGTCAGCATGAGAGGAAGTGGCAGTGGAGTGTGTGCACAGTTAGGGAGATCTGAGCCTAAGCCTTTGTGGTCCTGGAGAGTTCTTTTTTTTCTGCAAGATGGTGTTGGTGAAACAGCATTTTCTTCTGAAAGCTTCAATACTTACAAGTTGCTGCTCTATTGGCTTAAAAAGAATCTAGATACTATATTCTTTGTTGTTTTCTCATGAACAATGTGTCTTCCAGTTTCCAAAGAGAAGTCATATAGGTTCATGCCTTTCACTTGTAACTCTGTGGGAGGAATTTTTTTTCTAAGTTTCTGAGATTACATTCCACATAGCTCTTGTAAAGTGACCCAGACAAAATCAAAAGTTACATTTTTTTCTTATCTTGAAGTTACTAAAGCAACAGGTTTGCTTTCCTTCAATTAATCATCATGCTTTGCTTTTCTGTTATTGTCATGTAGCAACTGTATGATGAGAATTATTTTTAACCTTCTTAATTTCACTGACTGGAATCTTCTTATCTTCATTGGCGACCACATGGTTAGACATAGTATAGTTATTTCCTTGCTATCATTCAGGGTCAAATTTTCCTGGACTTTTACTGGAGAAAAGTGTCATTAATAGGAAGGGCTTCCCATGTGGTACTAGTGGTAAAGAACCCACCTGCCAATGCAGGAGATGTAAGAGACACGAGAGTTCAATCCCTGGGTTGGGAAGATCCTCTGGAGGAGGAAATGGCAACCCACTCCATTATTCTTGCCTGGGAAATCCCATGGACAGAGGAGCCTGGCAGGCTACAGTCTATGGGGTCACAAAGAGTCAGACACAGCTGAGCAACTGAGCAGAGCAGAGAGTCACTAATAGAATTTCGAACACTATTCTTAACGTTTCCATGGATTGCCTCAGTGCCCTTCGGTGCATTGACGGGGAGTGGGAGGGGGAGCAGTTATTGGCCAGGAGGCCTACTGTGTGACATGTACTCTTCTAGTGTTACGGATCCTGCTCTCAGGGATCTCACAGGCCACTGCATGAGACTGGCTGACAGGCACTGCATGTGGCTGGCTGACAGTGCAGCGGGATAAGTGCTGTGTTAACACTTACTGTGTGAAGGGGACCACAGGAGAGGCACCCAGCTAGGTCATCCTTGTGACACTTACTGAGCCTTAAAGCCTCGTTAGGGGTTAGCTAGATGGGAAAAGCCTTCCGAGGCATTGGGAATAGCATGTGCAAAGGCTGGAAAGGGCAGGATACTCTAAGGGACTCAGGATTAGAAAGGAAGTTGTGTGCAGTGTTGATCAAGAGTGGTGGGAAAGTGACTGGAGCAGTCAGATCATGAAGGGCGTGGTCCACTATGTTAAGGAGATGGGTTTTTTTAAAAAAAAAAAATTTGTTAAGAGCTTTATTTTTTTTTTTATTCTTTTAAAAAATAATTTTATTTATTTATTTTTGACTGTGCTGGGTCTTTGTTGCATGGGCTTTTTTCTTTTTCTTTAATTGCCGCCAACAGGGTCTGCTCTCTATTTCGGTGTGTGGGCTTCTCATTGTGGTGGCTTCTCTTGTGTAGCTCAGGTTCAAGGGCTCAGGCTTTGGCACACTGGCTCAGTAACTGCAGCTCCTGAGGCTCTAGAGCTCAGGCTCAGTAGTTGTGACGCATGGGCTCGGTTGCTCCGTGTCATGTGGGATCTTCCTGTGTCAGGGATCGAACCTGTGTCTCCTGCATTGGCAGGCAGATTTTTTACCGCTGAGCCACCAGGGAAGCTGAGGTGGGTTTTATTTTAAAGGCATGAGGAAGCCACTGAATTGGTGTGGGGAATGACATTATTCAGTTGCCATTTCGGAGAGCTGACTGGCAGCAGTGTGGAGGAGGGGCTGAAAGAGCCCAGCTGGGAGGTTCTCAGAGTAGTGGCCTGAACAGAGGATGTGTTTGTGGAAGCAGAGAGAAGGCAATGGAATCAAGAGATGTTTGGGATGTGGGATAGGACTTAGTGGCTGATGAATTGCGGGTAGGAAGGGGAGGAGTGTGTGTAGGATGAGAAAAAAAAATAACTTCAGTGGTAATAAAGGAGTATCCAGGGATGAAAGAGAAGAGACTTAGGTTCCACAGGCCAAGAAAAGAGGAACTCTGAGGAAGAGGTTGGTCAATAGAGTCAGAATACCCAGAGAGCCCATGTTAGTGAAGAGTGAAAATTTATTTTGGGAGTTTAGAAACTAAAAGGTCATTGGTGAGAGCAGGTTGAATAGAACCATTCAAGGTGTATCAATACTAAGGTCTATCAAGTAGGAATGAGTTTGGCTGCAAGTTATTATAGCTGTGGCTTCCCCGATGGCACAGTGGTAAAGAGTCTGCCTGCCAGTGCAGGAGATGCAGAAGACGTGGGTTTGATTCCTGGGTCGGGCAAATCCCCTGGAGGAGGGCATGGCAACCCACTCCAGTATTCTTGCCTGGAAAATCCCATGGACAGAGGAGCCTGGGAGGGTACAGTCTGTAGGGTTGCAGAGTCAGACACAACTGAAATGACTTAGCACACATGCACCCATGTATATCGATTATATAATATATATATTATATATATTCACATATATAATGTTGACTATATATATGTAATAACGCTTATGTCTCTACATTTTGCAGATAAGGAATTGGAGGCACAGAGAGCTTCCATAATTTGCCCAGTTATTCTCTAATCAGCAGTATGTCAGGGGTTTGAACCAAAAATGGAGTAACTGCAGACCCTGCCCTTGGGTACAGATGTGGGAATGGGGACAGGCTAGACAGTTTTCGTTGATCCTTGTAGCTTTCTATATGGTTCTTTTATCAAGTCTCTGGATGAGTTCTTGGGAGCCCACTCTGTTCTATCTGTGCTCATTTTATTCCGACTTGGAATTCCTCTGTATTAATTCTTGTCTTGGGAGTGGTTTTCTGCCGTGTCTATATTGGTCCGTTTCCTCAGCTTGCTGATCCCATCTGCTTTCTGTCTTCTAGGAATTTCTCACCATTTCTGATCTGCTGCTAGCACACATTTTGTTTTTCAGTACTGTTATGTATGTGTCATATGCCTCTCTTTTTATATGTATATAAAGTTTATTTAAAGGTATTTGGTACAGTGAAGAGGAAGATGTGTGTGTTCAGGCCACCATCTTGATTCAATGTCTGCAACATTTGCTGTAGGTATTTTATCTATCTCCTTTCTCTTGTTGACATTTGTTAATTTCTTTATCCTGCTGCTGTACCAATTAAACTGAAAGCAGCATTTAGGGCACAGTGGATGCAATACCATGTAATAGCCTACAGGCTTTTTGTTCTTTTGAATCTAGGTGATTCGATTCTGTATGGTTTAGTCACAGTTCTAAGAAGCAGACCCTTCCAGATGTAAATAGTCAGACAATGAACTTTATTTCTATTATTGAGACAAGGGAGGAAGAAGTGGACCAGTATTGTTTATTAAGCTTCCTTGTGGATAAATAAATCATGAAAATATGATAATTGCAAATATTAAAAGCATTGAATGCAGGGCTCATGGGAGAGTGAGTTAAGCATTTTTTTTAATTGAAATAAAATATACATACAGGGAAGTGACAGCTCACACATATGTAGCTTGATGTATTTGAACAACGTGAACACGTCCACAAAACCAATTCACAATGTAGAACGTGACCAGCTCCTTGAAATGCTCCCTGGTAACCCTGAATTAAAGATAACCATTACATTTATTTCTATCATCATGGGTTAGTTTTTTCTGTTTTTAAATTTTATGTGAATTGAATAAAACTGTCCCTTTCCCCCATCCTTCCTGCCAACAATGGTCAGTTCATTCTCTACGTCTGCAACAGACTTTTTTATATTGATATTATACCCTGCAGCTTTACTGTATTTATTGTCTCTATAATTTTTAAGTGAAATCTTCAGGGTTTTCAATATACAAAATCACATCATCTGAAAATTGTGACAGTTTTACTTCTTACTTTCCAATATGGATGCCTTTTATTTCTTCTCTTTGCCTAACTAGAGGCCTTCCAATACCATGTTGAATAAGAGTAGTGAGAGTGAACATCCTTGTCTCGTTTCTAATTTTAGAAGGATAGCTTTATTTTTTCCACAACTGAGTATGATATTAGCTGTGGGTTTGCCAGTCATAATTATCTTAAAGATAATTTTTGATGTCAGTATTGGGATTGCCTATTGGATTATTATTTTTCCCTTAATTTTCACTTGTTTGGTTCAGTCTCTTGGCATGATAAATGATTTTTTTTATTTTAATGGTAGATGCTGTATATGAAGATTTCGTCCAGAGAGAAAGTTTGATTCTGCCATATAATGAGGGTAAAGGTCAATAACCTTGATGCAAACAGGGACTGAACAAAGTCAAGTTTGCACATCAGGCTCTGTGAGGGCCCATCTCTTTCGACCCTGCAGTTAGTCTTAGGCCTTTAGGCCTTCAGGATTTGAACCAAAAACCCAGGGTATTTACTGAGGTTCCTTCTTTTTGGGCATCTTGAACTCTCTAATTTTGTCTCTTGATCACTGTGACAATGCAGAAATCTCCACTTAGATCTTTAGCCTTCTAGCAGCCACTTTTTGCTGGTAGCCAAGCATCTTGCCTTGTGCATATGCAGCTTAAGAATTGTCAAAAGCCTTTAGAGAAAATTGCACACAGCCTATTGGGTTTACTTCTTTTATGTCCTTTTTTCTTTCCCTGGAATTTTGGCCTCTTCTAGCCTGATTTCCTAGGTTACAGTGCACTTCAGTTTCCCTCTTCCCAGCCCAGCAAGGCTGCGGCAGGTTCTAGGCTGAGGCTTTCTGTTTAGCTTTTATATCACATGTTGCAGGAATTTCCCCCAAGGGAAAAGGCAGCTGTGAATGTATTGCTCTTCTCAGTGCGTTTCCCTTCTTCATGATTTTGGGCCTCTGAGATCCTGATTGCCTTGGTTGCTCTCTGCTGCCTTCAGAGATTTTTAAAAATCATCTTGTATTTTGAAATATTTTTAGACTTACAGAAAAGTTGCAAAACTAGCACAGAGAACTCACAAGTGCCCTGTGCTCGTCTCCTAATGTTAACAACTTACAAATAACCTTCATGATTTAGATTTATACTTGAGTATTGTCTTGTTTTCCAAGCTGATAACAGCAGGACATGACTACTGACTTGTTGAATGAGAAAAAAGAAAAAAAGGAGCCAGTAGAGAACGTGAGATTTTTGGTTCAGGGCTTCTCAAAGCACATACTATTCGGCTGAGACCTCTCCCATGACCAGAGATGGGTGGGAAATGCTCTATCTTACATGCACCCCCTTGGAAATCAACAGTGCTCATTTCCACTTTAAAGTCTCTGAAAAGTCTCTTTGAGTAGAGGTCTGTTTAATTTTGTTTATCTCCACGTCTCCAAGGACATGATGAAGGAGCTGTTCCTTTGTACGACTCTTCCTCGTATCCCGTGCAGCAGGTGTTTTGTGGCACATGTGTTGGCAAATATGGTTCCAAAGCACGTTCTGGCATCCTGCGGTATAAAATCTGCTTCTTTACGTTTTCTCCTAGGTTCTGGCTTTCTTGCTGTCTAATTTCTTGCTTCATAAAAGGGAAGAAGTTGGAGAAGCCAAGAGTTCTTTGAAAACAGATATTTTTTCTTTTTTTTGCACAAGCAGAAGTCCAAGGCTGTGTTAACATTTACCACTAAAACCCCAACACATCTAGATGAAAAGCAAAAACTTCACGTCTCCCAAATAAATGTCTTTTGCATCACTGCTCTGTTGTAGTCTTTGAAAACGGTTTTTATTTTCCCATTATTGATTAAATTGGAGCCCACCAAGAAGTAGATGGTGAATGAAGATTGTCATCTCTGATTATAGCAACAGGCCATCCTGCTGCTAAGTCACTTCAGTTGTGTCCGACTCTGTGCAACCCCATAGACGACAGCCCACCAGGCTCCCCCGTCTCTGGGATTCTCCAGGCAAGAACACTGGAGTGGGTTGCCATTTCCTTCTCCAATGCATGAAAGTGAAAAGTGAAAGTGAAGTCGCTCAGTCATGTCCGACTCCTAGCGACCCCATGGACCGCAGCCCACCAGGCTCCTCTGTCCATGGGATTTTCCAGGCAAGAGTACTGGAGTGGGGTGCCATCCTGGGACAGGTTTAATTGGCAACATGATCCTTTTTCTTACAAGGGGAAGATAACAGGAGACACATTTCCCTAGCTATGTGTATCTTAGATTCTTTACTTCCATCTTGCAAGCCCAGGTCAGATGCAGTGTTTGTGATGGAGAAGCTGGATTGGTGAGGGCTTACTAGTGGTTAAGGCTGAAGAGGGTAGATAGAGTTTTAGACTAAAATTTGGACACTTTTCCACTGTCTGCCTCTTCACTGTGTGTGTGTCCCTTATCTCCTAATGAATCTCCTTGTCCCCCTTCTGGTCAGTTCTGGGAATTTCTTGGCACCTTCTCATCCATTTAATTTGCTTTCCTCCGTCTGGGTTTGAAGAACAAATTGTGCTTCTCTCTATTCTGCATCTCATTGTGTTACAGCCATTTACTTCTGCTTCTCAGTGTAAGTGGTTGCAATGTATTTAAGGAAGTTTATTTATTTTTGGCTATACTGGGTCTTCGTTGCTGCACGGGCTTTTCTCTAATTGTGGTGAGCAGGGGCTACCCTCTAGTTGCAGCGCTCAGGCTTCTCACTGTGGTGGCTTCTCTTGTTACGGAGCACAGGCTTCAGTAGTTCAGCATGTGGGCTCAGCAGTTATGGTTCCCGGGCTCTGGAGCACAGGCTCAGTAGTTGTGGTGCATGAGATTAGTTGCTCTGCGGTATATGGGATCTTCCTGGACCAGGGATTGAATCCATGTCCCCTGCATTGGCAGGCAGATTCTTTACCACTGAGCCACCAGCTGCTGCTGCTAGGGAAGCCCTGAAATGTATTTAGATTGATTGATCTTTGTACGTTTAGCATATTGACCTAGTTGGTAGACTTTCAGATGTTTGTTGAATTAGATTGAATGACATGTATCCGTTTGAAACATGGAGATGTTTTTTTTTTTTTAAGTGAATTTAAAGTAACACATTGATTTCAAAACACTGATTTTGCTGTATCTCACAGGTTTTGATATATCTTCATTATTAATTTTTTTTTGATAACTCCTCTTGGGACTTCCTTTTAAACTCATTGTTATTTAGTA
The DNA here is from genome assembly GCF_000754665.1 of Bison bison bison. NCBI lineage: Eukaryota > Metazoa > Chordata > Mammalia > Artiodactyla > Bovidae > Bison > Bison bison. The sequence continues at coordinate 1,011,059 of NW_011489876.1, read as the reverse complement.
CTGAATTCTAAAACTTTATACCTGCATATTTATTTATATTGGATTGATTTCTAATTTAATTGAATTGTGGTTTAAAATGTGTTCTGTATGGTATTGACTGATTTGTGACCTAGTAAATGATCACTGTTTCTAATGTTCTATCTGTACTTGCAAAGACTATATATTATCTGTTTATTAGTTGGAGGGATATATATATTTGTGCATATTTTATCAAGGATATTAATTTGATCATTAAAACTATATGTATCTCTTCCAAGTTATTTTCTTTTAATCATGTTTGATCTGCCAGTTTTCTGAGAGAGTTGTGCTAAAAATCTCCTTAATGATTGTGGATTTGTTATTTCAATTATTTCTCTCAGTTTTTGCTTTATTTTTTTTCTAAGTTATGCTGTTAGGTAGATTATATTATACCAGAATTTTGGTGAATTGCTCCATTTATTCTTAGATCAGGTCTCTCCTTATTAATTTTGTTGTCATTCTTCAGTTGCTAAGTTGTGTCTGACTCTCTGAGACCCCATGGACTATAGCAGGCCAGGCTCCCCTGTCCTTCCCTATCTCTGGGAGTTTGCTCAGATTTATGTCCATTGAGTTGATGATGCTATTTAACCATCTCATCCTCTGTTTCCCCTTCTCCTCCTGCCCTCAATCTTTCCCAGCATCAGGGTCTTTTCCAATGAGTTGGCTCTTCACATCAGGTGGCCAAAGCATTGGAGCTTCAGCTTCAGCATCAGTCCTTCCCGTGAATATTCAGGATTGATTTCCTTTAGGATTGACTAGTTTGATCTCCTTGCAGTCCAAGGGACTCTCAAGTTTTCTCTAGCACCACAGTTTGAAAGCATCAATTCTTTAGCGCTCAGCCTTCTTTATGGTCCAACTCTCACATCCATACATGACTACTGGAAAAACCACAGCTTAGACTATATGGACCTTTGTCGGCAAAGGGATGTCTTTGTTTTTTAATACGCTCTCTAGGTTTGTCATCGCTTTTCTTCCAAGGAGCAAGTGTCTTTTAATTTCATGGCTGCAGATGCTAAAGAATCTGCCTGCAATACAGGAGATCTGGGTTCAATCCCTGGGTTGGGAAGATCCCCTGGAGAAGGAAATGCAACCCACTCTAGTATCCTTGCCTGGAAAATCCCATGGGCAGAGAAGCCTGTCGGGCTACAAAGAGTCAGACATGACCTAGCAACTAAACAACAACAAGATAATTTGTCTATTAATATTTTCACTCTCCTGTGTGTTGCATTCTAGGTATGTCTCTTAAAAGCTCTATATAGCTGGATTTTAAAAATCGACTCCATTAATTATCCTTTCATGTGTTGAACTTATTTGCATGGATAATGATTACTGACCTTCTTGGACTTGTGATTACTATCTTAATTTTGTAGTTTCCACTTATCACCTTTTATGTTCTCCTGAATATCCTTTATCTTTGTTTTCTTTTGGATAGGAAAACATTGACTTTCCACTGATGTGCTGGTATGGATATTATGTTATAACTCATAGTACTATATGTATTTTAGTTGTTTTGTGCTTTTAATAGTTACCACTAATTACATAAAGCAGATACTTCTCATACCTTATTAAATCAGTTACACCATTCATTCTCCATCTCCTCCTTAACACAAATGAACCTTAGTGTGTTCAAAATAATGTGGTCCAGTGGTTAAGACTCCACACTCCCAATGCAGGGGGCCTGGGTCGATCCCTGGTCAGGGAACTAGATCTCACATGCCACAAGTAAAGATCCCACTTGCCGCAACAAAGATAAAAGATCTTATTTATGTTTCTACTAGAGAAACTGCCTTGTGTTTACATATGCTGCTGCTGCTAAGTCGCTTTAGTCGTGTCCGACTCTTTGCGACCCCATGGACTGCAGCCCACCAGGCTCTTCCATCCATGGGATTTTCCAGGCAAGAGTACTGGAGTGGGTTGCCATTGCCTTCTCTGGTGTTTTACATATAGTAGGTGCATAATAGGTGTCTGTTGAAAGAGTGAGGAGTGTGTATTTTCCCGTATTCTTAACTATGGTTATCCCCTCCAATGATTTTCTTAAAGGACTTCGTCCAAAAAATCCAACAATTTGGAATTGAACATTTTTTTTGGTAATAATTTGAGTCAAATACTGTGATAACGAATGATTGTACAAACAATTACTTGTGTTTATTTCTACAGCTGTTTAGTGAAAAAATAAGTGGTGTTGAAGGAACAAAACTAGATGACGAATTTCTGGATATGGAAAGGGTAAGAGAACATTTTAATGTGAATTATCTCGTAAATTTGACTTTTACTGTGATATGAGATATACTGGTATCGTAAAGGATGTTAGAGTGGGGGTCTAGGAGGTATGAATTAAAGTGTAGATTATGGAATCCAAAAGGCAGTTCTTTCATTACTTCCAAGTTCAAATAAAGATGCTGGCCCTTGAGAGATGGGCTATGGCTAACTGGTGCCCTCTACTGGACAAAGTCAGAATGCTCAAAAGATGGCCCATCTTGGTGAACACTTTCAGCCGAAGTAATTGTGATTAAGTATCTTGGAGAGTCAAAATGTATTAGTGGGAGAAGACTCTTCAAATACTGTAAACATTGATCTAATGTGTGGAGGACTCTGTTTCCATGTGTTACAGCAGCTGCATAACAATTTTTATCTTGGTTCTGCCACTGGAACCAGCTGCCTCTACTTGGATAAACTGTTTCAAACTTTCGTGACCTGTGAAACAAGGATGATAATGTGTGCTCTGCTTGCCTCACATGGATGTTTTAAGAACTATGCAAAAAAAAAATTATATGTGTGAAAGCATTTAAAAAATCCCGTGAGTGTACTATGGAAATGATTGTTATCACATTCCAAAGGAAGACTATGGCCTCCGTGTCTCTGAACAAGCTTCCAGGTCACCTGTGTGAAGTCCTTCTCTGTTGTTGTTTAGTCAAAGTCATTTCTAACTCTTTTGTGACCCCATGGGCTATATCCTGCCAGGCCCCTCTGTCCATGGGATTTCCCAGGCAAGAGTAACGGAGCAGGTGCCATTTCCTTCTCCAGGGGACCTTCCTGACCCAGGAATGGAACCTGTGTCTCCTGCATTGGCAGGCATGTTCTTTATCACTAAGTTACAAGGGAAGCCCATGAATAGTTTAGGTGGAGGCAGAAGTGGGACCATCACTACTTATCAGTCTCCTCAGTTCCCTTCCCTTTTGTTTTGGGACCTTTAAACATAACCCTGTGTTAATAACCAGACTCCCCCAATGAGAGAGGGCTGAGAGAAATCAGAGCTTTCTCTGCTTTCCAAGGAAAGGCTTCCTTGGGTGTAACATGGAGGATACAGGCTGTAGCAGGTAGCAGGGCTTTCAGCAGATGCTGGGGAAGGGAGTCCAGCCCCAGAACTGTGCCATGGGGTGTGTGTGGGGTTATCCTCTACAGGATGCCCTGGACCTGGCCTCACTGTCTTCCGGGGAGTTTCTTGTGTCTGGGTGAGCACAGTTAATTTTCTAGAAATGTTAATGCCTTGACAGAAAGCTTATTTTGTTTTGGTTTTGGAAACAGTTTTGGAAGAATGAGAAACACAGAACATTTAAACATCACTGGCATACCTAAAATTACTTTAAAATTTCTTGATAAATAAAGATATTTTATGCAACTTTATTACTAACAAAGCGATTCAGTTGAAAGGTTAAATTTAAAAGCACATTTCAGGAATTTTAGTTTCAGTTGATGGACTGAAACCTCTCTTGATTACTTCTGTTTCCTCGCAGAACCCAAGTGAGTGACAGAACAAATATAAAAATAAAATTATTATCTGTTTTATTACAGCATCAAAAAGCGTGGAAATATCTAATAGGTGACAAGAAGCTTTAAGGACTTTCTACAACAGGTGAATTAGATGATATTAGACTCACCTGAAACATAACGTAGACATGACAAAGTTAATGTTGGTTCAGTGGTAAAGAACCCGCCTGCCAATGCAGGAGACATGAGAAATGTGGGTTCGATCCCTGGGCTAGAAAAATTCCCTGGAGGAGGGCATGGCAACCCACTCCAGTATTCTTGCCTAGAGAATCCCGTGGACAGAGGAGCCTGGCCTGGTGTAGTCCGTGGGGTTACAAAGAGTCGGATACGACTTAGCGATGGAACAACAACAACAAATGAAGATATTCCATGACAAGTGCTAACCATATGCAACAGAGGAATAAAAGTGATGTCAAAGTAAAATCTGAGGCTAAAAGAATACTAACTGGAAAAAGAAGATTTTAAAACATAGGAAGATGTATCATGCGGTCTATCAGAATACTATGACATCATATAACATTCTGCATCATATAACATGGCATCTAAATATAGAGGGCAAAAGCAATCAGAAAAATATAGAGAACTGACAAAATGCATAGCTTTCCCATAAAATAACAGATTAAATCGACAATAATAAATAGGATCATAGGGGATTTGCATAAAATATGACTAATAAATTTGATTGTAAGTAAATATAGTCTTCATTTCTCAAATTGAGAATTTATATTCACTTCAAATTCCTTCAAAACCATTTCAGTAATCAATTATTTACTGGACTGTAGAAAAAAAAACAAATTTCCTAAGTAAAATCGTAGAACACAAGAATTACAAGGAGGGTATAGTTTCCAAATTCTGGATGTTTGGAAATGGAAGAATGTGCAAAAGGAAATGGAAAGTAAAATTAAAGATCACTTAGTCATGAGAACTCTGTGTCAAAACCTGTGATATATAGCTGTCTTAAATGCATTTAATAGAAAATAAATGTTGGAAGAGAATGAATAAATCATTCAAACCAAAAAGTAGGAAAATAACAGCAAAACAAATCACTCTAGGTGAAAGGAAGAAATCAATACAGATAAATGAGAGATTAATCAAATACACAATAATAACAGCAAAAAGGTAGAATCAATCAATAAAACCAAGAATTATCTTTTTTTGAAAGACCACTTCTAGTAAGCGTGAGCAAGAGAGGGAGAAGGGAAAACACAGATAAACTACATAGGGGATAAGAAAGATACAAAGACAGATGTGGATTCTTTAAATAATTAAAAAAAAAAAGAATATTGTATGTAAACCAGGACTGCCAGCAGCTCTGTAAGGACTGAGGTCTGGGAGTGTCAAGAACCTAGACTTTGGGGCACCTCAGAGGTAGGTACCAACACACATGGAAATTCTAGGGTTAATTAGCCACCAAAGATGCCCAGGGAGGCATTACAAAAATAATTGTCACCTCTCTGCTTTCTCCCATATGTCCTGGTGGTTTGCTGAGATATGTACATTACATTTTCTTCCTTTTTTTTAAAAAGATTTTTCTTTTTTTTTTTTGATGTAGACCATTTAAAAGTCTTTATCAAATTTGTTACAGTATTGCTTCTGTTTTATGCTTTGGATTTTTTGGCTGCGAGGCATGTGGAATTTTAGCTCCCTGACCAGGGTTTGAACCCACACCCCTTACATTGGAGGGTGAAGTCTTAACTACTGGACCATCAGGGAAACCCCTTCATTGCATTTCCTTAATCTGAACACATATACCCACCCTGCTGCTGCTGCTAAGTCGCTTCAGTCATGTCCGACTCTGTGCGACCCCATAGATGGCAGCCCACCAGGCTCCCCCGTCCCTGGGATTCTCCAGGCAAGAACACTGGAGTGGGTTGCCATTTCCTTCTCCAATGCATGAAAGTGAAAAGTGAAAGTGAAGTCATTCAGTCGTATCCGACTCCTAGCGACCCCATGGACTGCAGCCTACCAGGCTCCTCCATCCATGGGATTTTCCAGGCAAGAGTACTGGAGTGGGGTGCCATTGCCTTCTCCAATACCCACCCTACCCCCAGTATTTCCACTTATTCTAGAAGCAAGGTTTTGTTTTTAATTTTTTTTTGTTTTTATGCAATGAGTTATTTTTTCAGTGTTTATCTTGATTGACCACATTTGCCAACATGGTTAGTGGCATCCTCTCTCATTTGTAAAGGATTCGTTCCCTGTGTTGATTCCTGGGCTGTCTTGGAAGCACTGCCAGTATGTGCAGAGTTTTGGGCCATTTGTTTCTTGGAGTTTTTCCCCCAAAGAAATAGAAGAGTCTAAGTAAAAAAAAATTCTCGCCTCTACCTCCTTTCACCCTCACCCTTCAGAGGTGATTCTTAGATACCTGGTGACTTTTCATGTCCCAAGAGAATTGTGTACATGGAATGACAATTCCAAGTTGTGCTTTAATTAATATTGAATTTATACAAAGTTATAAATCTCAAACCCAGGTCTTAAGCCTTAAACTAAACATATGGATCTTATTCATATATTTATTAATTTCAGTATTGGGTTTTCCTTGTTGCTCAGTGGTAAAGAATCTGTCAGCCAATGTAGGAGACATGGTTTTGATCCCTGGGTCGGGAAGATCCCCTGGAGGAAGAAATGGCAACCCACTCCAGTATTCTTGCCTGGGAAATCCCATGGACAGAGGAGCCTGGCAGGCTACAGTCCATGGGATTACAAAGAGTTGGACATGACTTAGCGACTAAACAAGAACAACTTCAGTATAGAAAAATGGCAATCATTTTTAGTGAACTTCACTTTAGGTTCCATTTAGTCATACACTTAACAGATGAAATGCTTACACATTTATCACCAACTCATTATATAATTAGGCAAATTCCCTTAGAGTTTTCAAACTACAATACAAATGCATTGCTTAGGATTCCCTCAAACTTATTAGGCAAATTCCCAAATTGCGTAGGATTCCCTCAAACTTAACATCAAACCTAAAACAAATATTTATTTTCATTATTTTGATGATTTTTAAATTGTTCTCATGAGTGGAATATCCTTTTACTTTAAAACATTCTCTTTTTGACCATTGATGGTATAAAATAAAGCTATTGAAATGTGCATAATTAACTTTACTCTATGTGCTCACATTTATCTTCTGGTTAACCAACAGCCAGAGTGTCCAGAATTGGTTGGCTTGGTTTTGAGAGACCTTTAAGTATATCCAATAATCTAGTGGAGCATAATAACTTTTCCAAGTTTCCTAAATATTACATTAATATTCATTTTAATGCTGAAAAAGAAGTTAGTGTTCTCCACTGTCATTGGGAGGAGCAATTATTGAAAGGATGTCCCAGAATCTAAAAGTTAAGAAAATATCCCCTCTACCCAAAATGTTGAATTTAAAATCATTATAACAGTGTTGTTATAAATACTAACTTAATGAAATTTATTCTTCTGTTTGTTTTTCTGTTGAATTTGTTTGTCATTTATTAATATTTTTATGTTTCTTTCTTTTTTTAAAGAAAATAGACATTACCAATAAAGCTGTTGCAGAAATTCTTTCAAAAGCCACAGAATATCTTCAGCCAAATCCAGGTAAAGTTAGAAAATGTCTTGAAATATTCAGTTGTTCATTCACAGATTCTAATAACCGAGTTTTACTGAGCATCACAGATTCTAACAACCAATATTTACTGAGCGTATGGTTGACATGATCTAGAAACAATGTCCTCTATGTCCAAATAATGAAATTAAGTAGTTTAAAGTTGAGTGACTAAAGGTAGTTGCAGTGTTTCTTAGCTGATGACAAGCAGGGCAGAGACTTCTGTGAACTATAGAGACATTATTTGGATGGAGTCTTGATCTCAGAGCAAGAGACTTCTGCATGCATGCGTGTGTGCTCTGTCATGTCCAATCCTTTGCAATCCCATGAACTGTGACCCACCAGGCTCCTCTGTGCATGGGATTTCCCAGGCAAGAATACTGGAGTGGGTTGCCATTTCCTTCTCCAGGGGATCTTCCCCACCCAAGGATTGAACATGCATCTCCTGAATTGGCAGATGGATTCTTTACGACTAGTGCCACCTTGGAAGCTCTAAGACACTTTCCTAAGCAAAGAGATGCTTTGGAAACCCACTAAATATTTTGTCAATACTTTTTTATTCAGTTGTTTCTTCTGTTTTTTTTTTTTTTTTTAATTCTGCCATCCTGTTCTAACGGGGTCAATGACTTTGAAACTGCCTTCACTTCGTGGCTCAAATGCTGATGAAGTGAATCGGATAAACCTGAGAAACACGAGAAGATCCACTGTTACTGCAGCTTCTTGACAGGAGGTCTTTCCTAGGCACTGAAGCAGGATTCCCTTGAAGTTTTCCCAAGTTCTAAATTATAGAGACCAACAGAGGGCGTCCAAGCTTCGAATTCTGTGGATTTCCAAATCTGCTTTTACTTTGTATGAATTTATTATTTGTATATAATTACTATGATTCCCTCGGCTGTAGGAATCAGCACACATCCAAACATCTGAAAATCTAGGAAATAAATCTAAAAACATACATTGGATAAAATATTCTACATTTTAACAGGATCCTTGGGTGTTTTGTAGGCACATTAGTTTGGGAAGCACTCGCCTAGAATACATGAAAATAAATATGTAGTTATTAAAATCAGAGAAAATAAAAATCTATCCCATTAGTGCTTAAAATTATCTCAAAGATCACCTAGCCTGCAGAATAAAATCCCAGATCTTTAGCTTGGAGTTCAGTTCATAGTACCATTTTCCCCTAAGTATTTCCTGATTTGTTCTATATTAATTTCTTCTTCAGTCAAAGCAGCCTACCGTTTATCTGTTGGTTATAAACCATAAACATTCCATCTTACACTATTTCTGAGCTTTTGAGATGGGGGCATCTTTCCATCTTTATTCGGCATATTGTTATATTTTCTTTTCTGTATACCACATAAGACTTTATTTGTATAATGACATCTTGGAGTTTTTGCCTTCCAAGAACTATGTGTGAACTCCCTGAGGGCAGAGCATGTCTTAAGTGTCTCTTTTTTAAAATTATTATTTGACCACCTTGAATGGCATGGGGGATCTTAGTTCCCTGATCAGGGATTGAACCCATGCCTCCTGCAGTGGAAGCTCAGAGTCTTAACCACTGGTTCACCAGGGCGTCTCTGTCTTAGGTCTCTCTAAGGTCCTAGTAGTTAGCGTGGTGTGTCGCACAGAGCTGGGATTAGTCAACCCTCATGGCCTAGGTCAGAGAAAGGATTTAGTGGCCACCCACCATTTTCCTTGGGCCCAGAAGTGGAGCTGCACCCAAGGGACCATCAACACAGACTCCTGTTCACCATGGGAGTGTTTGTCTCCTACTGGTTCTGCTTCCTAAAATAGGAGTGTGCTGCGCAGTGCCCTGGTACCATGAAATTGAAGATCATCAGTCTGGATACACTCTTGGGGGGCGGGGTGTTAACCACCAATTGGTTTGAAACACCCACCTCAGCCATTCTATTCTTAGTTTGCAGTCGATCCCTGGGAAAATATGTCTTCCCCAGTGTCAGCGTCTTGACTCAGTGAGTTAGCCATGGGTAGGGTAATGATAGCCTGGTTACTATAGTATTATTTGGGAGTCAACATAATTTCTTTTTCTCATCATGGCCCTTAGCACCTATCCTAGTTAATAATCTAGGAAGCCATGTGAGAAACTGGGTCGCCCAGGGCCCTTCCTGTCTCAGGTCTCTGACATTGAGTCCAGGGCGACCTTGATTTCGCAGCCGCATTTGTTAAATGCTATGTACCTGTCACTCTGCCGTGCCACTTTAAGGAATTACAAATGATAATGTTTTTAAGCATACAGAGCTAAGCTAGGCATGCTGAACACTGTGTCGAAGATCCGAGGCCAGGTGAAAACTACGGGGTACCCGCAGACAGAGGGCCTGCTGGGCGACTGCATGCTGAAACACGGCAAGGAGCTCGGGGAAGGCTCCACTTTTGGTGAGTATCACCACGCCACTGGGAGAGCTGAGCATGCAGCCTTCGTCGAGTTTTGGTAATGCACAAAACCTTCATTTTAACAACCCTTATTAATTTTTCCTATTATCAAGAAATGCATGTTCAGGGCTTCCCTGGCAGTCTAGTGGTTAAGACTCCGCACTTCCAATGCAGGAGCGAGGTTCTATCCCTAGTCAGGGAACTAAGATCCTGTATGCCACGTGGCATGGTCAAAAATTAAATTAATTAAAATTTAAAATTAATACATGTCCATCGTAGGACATTTAGAAAACATAGGCAAGTGAAATAAAAGAAGGTGCAGCATTACCCATAGTTACCCCCCCAGTGACGGGCCCGGTCATGCTCTTTGTTGTTCTTTATATTAATACCTTTGGTTTATTCTTGTATTTATTCATATACAGTTTTAAAAATATTAAAGTGGGGTTATAGTATATATACCCTAATTCCCTTTTGTAATCTGCTTATTCCCACTGACTATAACACGGTCCATGTTGTTAAACAATCTTCCACAGTACTTTCCACTGTTTTTTTGGGGGGGATAGTTGCTTTACAATGTTACGTTAGTTTCTGTCGTACAACAGCGTGTCGCAGCCATGTGTATACACG